>NC_088243.1:36708458-36783458 GCF_036934945.1 Oncorhynchus masou masou | reverse complement strand
TATGAAGATGGGCCCTCTCCTCTCTTCATCCTCCTCCCTCACTCCATTTCCCTGGCACACATTAAGACGGGCGGTGATAAGGCCTTCCTAATTTATGATGGCCCTGACACCCAACGCAGAATTACGCCGGCAGATAAAAACACAAAAAGCAAATGAGTGTGTAATGGGAGTAGAGTAGGGCTAGGGCCTAATTGAATTAAAAGACGGGTGAGTGAGGAGAGAGGGATAGAGAGAGAGAGAGACACCTGGCCAATTACAACACGGCAGAGAGGCTGTTTACCGCCGGTCGTCCCGCGGCCCTGTCGCCACGACAGCCATCTATCCGCCCACAGATTACCATAACGACCGTCGTCATGGACGCAAGCCAGATAGCCACTCAGAGATCCCCCCCTCCCTTTCTCCCTCCAGCCCCCCCCCCCGGCCGACCCCTACAGCAGGAAACCTCTATGTTTCAGATGCTGAGAAATTTAATAAATAAACTCTGGTGATTTTAAACTGTAAAAATGAATTAAACGTGGGCGCTTTCTCAGGTCCGACTGTGTAATTTACAGCCGGCGAGGTCCTGGGGAGAGGTGAAACTGAAACTCTAGTAGAGAGAGGGAGGGAGGGAGGGGGAGGGGAGGGAGGGAGGGAGGGAGGGAGGGAGGGAGGGAGGGAGGGAGGGAGGGAGGGGGGAGGGAGGAGGGAGGGGGAGGGAGAGGGGGAGGGAGGAGGGGGAGGGAGAGGGAGGGGGAGAGGGAGGGAGAGAGGGGAGGGAGAGAGGGAGAGAGGGAGGGAGGGAGGGAGGGAGGGAGGGAGGGAGAGAGAGAGAGAACCATCAACAGGCCTACATATTCAATGCACCTGTATTATCCTTATATCGTCTCGGGTTGCAGGAAGAGGATGAGTCCCAGTGTGTCTCCCCTGCTCCTATTTATACCTGGACAACACTGACACAGCCTGCCTGCCTGGTATTTACCATAGAGAGAGGAGAGGAGAGAAGAGGGCACTCCCCTGGGGTCTACCCTGGAAAAACAGGAAGAGAGAGAGAGGCGGAGGAGGGAGAGTGAATAGAGATTGAAAGCAAACAGAGACAGAGAAACGGGTAGACCTCGGAGGTATTGATGAGTGCAGAAATGAAAGGCGAGGAGGAGAAGAAGAAGGGAGTAATGGTGTAAAGGAGCTCCTCTTTAAATAGCAGGAGTCAATCTGGCTATTAGCTGCTCCCCCCTCTCGCTAATGCTCTCTTTCTGCTATCTATCTCTACCTTCTTTCGCCTCTCTCTCTCTCTCTCTCTCTCTCTCTCTCTTTCCTTCTATCTCTCTCTCTATCTCTCTGAGTAATGTGCTAGATATCCGTATTTGATAATAAAGCTGGGGCCTATTAAGAGAAGTGATGGTTATATTATGCTGCGTTTGGAAAGCCTACACATTAAGGCCTGGAGAACACTCCAGTCTGCACAGAAGAGAAGGAAGACTTGAGATATGGAAAAGTAAAGGGTGACATTGGCCTCTATTCTCTCACACACTCTTAAGTATCTCTCTCGCTCTGTTTTGATTTGGCTGCTCTTTGCATTTGCAATCGTTTTTGTTACTCTTTTTTGCAAGGTGCTTATTTATATCGAAATAAAAATTACTGAAACATCACTGGAAGTCAACCTCTCTCTCTGCCTCTTTCCTGCTATCTCTCTCTTTCCTGCTATCTCTGCCTCTCTCTCTCTTTCCTGCTATCTCTCTTTCCTGCTATCTCTTTCTTTCCTTCTCTCTCTGCCTCTCTCTCTCTTTCCTTCTCTCTCTGCCTCTCTCTCTCTTTCCTTCTATCTCTCTCTCTCTCTCTTTAGGCCTGTTGGAGGGCCTCTCTCTTTACAACTCTGTTTATAATGCTACGTTGTCAAGGTGACAGCGTGCAACCTGGTCAGCTGTACCCAGAGTCCCCGTGACGACAATAGCGATGGAGACGGGAGGTTGAGCATCACCACTCCGGAAGAGGGTACAATCACACATACACATACATGTATACACGCAGCAAACACACATTCTGCGAGGGTCATCTGAAATGGGCTGGATCCATTTACTAGAACCACTAAGCTCTTTCTTAATGACACACTGCACTAAGAATGTAATCAATTCATCGCTTAGTTGGAGGCTGCTGAAATGGATGTGGATGTGGGGTGTGTGTGTGTGTGGGGGGGGGGGGTGTATAAGATTGTATAGTGGGATATATAGTGGCTGAGTGTGTAGTGTGTAGAATGTGGATGTTGAGTGATTAGATCAGAGGAGAATACTACAAAGCAGGATCAATGAGTTAGCCAGCTCACGAACAGAAGTAAATGTAGATATCTGTTTTTGGTTGTTGAGTCAATTAGGCCACTCGTAACAACAAAAGAAAGAAGTTATTTCAGAGTATTAAGGCACCCTAGCTGGCTAATTCAATGATCCTGCTTCGTAGTATACCCCTCTGGTTTAATTTAGGGTGTAAGTGTGTACTAATAAGGTGGATTTTGAGTCAAGTGTGGACATGCGAGTGAATCTTTTCGCTAGTGTATTCCTGTTTAGATAAGGCTACTGAGGGCGTGTTCAGTGAGTTAGAAGTGCTGCAGTCCAACTGTTGTAGTTGGTGTGCTGGTCAGTGAGTCATACCAGTCAGTTAATGAGTGAGTGGCTGTGTGTTGGATAAGGCCTTGAGGATTTCTAAGCATAAGGGGGAGGGGAATTGGAGGAGCCCAGAGAGATGAAGCCAGCTCTCTCTTTAATGGGCTGCATCTTTAAAAGCTGTAATGCTGATCAATGTGCTCTTTAATTGCTCTGCCGTTGTTCAGGCAGCAGGCCTGCCATTGCAGCCGGCAGCAGTGGCAGCTAGAGCAGATGAATGGAGCACGCACTCACATGCACGCACGCATGCGAGGAAGAGAGAGAATGAGGGAGAGAATGTGAGAGAGGAGAGAGAGGAGAGTGGAAGGAGAGAGGTTGAAACAAACAGACAGGGAATAATTGTCAGGGCTGATTATAGCCCTCCTTCTGATGGCCTGATAGAGCTGGGTCACTCTCCCTCCCTCACTCTCCCTCTCTACCTCACTCACTGTCACTCTCTCTCTCTGTTTCTCTCTCCCTCCCTCCCTCACTCACTCACTCACTCTCCCTCTCTCCCTCACTCTCCCTCACTCTCCCTCACTCTCTCTCATTCTCCCTCCCTCCTTCCCCTCTCTCTCTCTCTCTCTCTCTCTCTCAATTCAATTCAATTCAAGGGCTTTATTGGCATGGGAAACATGTGTTAACATTGCCAAAGCAAGTGAGGTTGATAATATATAACGTGAATATATAAAGTGAAATGAACAATAAAAATGAATGGTAAACATTACTCTCTCTCTCTCTCTCTCTCCCACTCAATCTGTCTCCCCCTTACTCTCCCCCTCTCTCCATCTACCTCTCTCCGTCTCTCCCCCACTCTCTCTCTCCCTTCGCCTATCCCCTCTCTCTCTCCCTCTCTCTCTCCCTCTCTGTCCTCCTCCTTTAAACCCAACTCTTTGCGTTAGAGTTAAAGCACTAACACAGCATCACACGTTTCTAGAGTCTGGATAACGCTGAATTTGGAGCAGGCAGGTAGAGGGGCAGCCTTGGTGGGCAGTCCTGAGCCCTCCGCGTCTGTACCGGGAGCTATGCAGGCAGCTTTTCAGGCCATCGTCCATTAATCTAGGTTGAGCTAAATAGCCTTGTTTAAGAGCTAATATGACGGTAGGGGTCAGTGTGCAGTAGGAAAATCAATTTGAAGTGGACGTGATTACAAAAAGTGAGATTATAGTATTGATTCTTGCCGAGTGAAATTTAAACATTGTTCTCTGTCAGGAGAGACCAGAGAATCAACTTGACTCACTGTTTTTCTCTCTCTCTCTCTCTCTCTCTCTCTCTCTCTCTCTCTCTCTCTCTCTCTCTCTCTCTCTCTCTCTCTCTCTCTCTCTCTCTCTCTCTCTCTCTCTCTCTCTCTCTCTCTCTCTCTCTCTCTCTCTCTCTCTCTCTCTCTCTCTCTCTCTCTCTCTCTCTCTCTCTCTCTCTCTCTCTCTCTCTCTCTCTCTCTGGTACACTGGTTCTGTGGTTTATATGGTTCGTCATCTCTCCATCTTTTCTCAATTCCGTTATACAGTATTTTCTGATGTCTCCATGTCCGTTGTGCTGTCTATGCTTGTACGCTGTCTATGCTTCTATGTCCCGTCCCCGTCCCCCCGCCGCAGACCCAATGGTGTCATCACCGACTACCTACTATTCCACAATGGACAACTGGAATACAGAGGGAAAAACACACACCTCAATATCACGAGAGAGAGAGAGAGAGAGAGAGAGAGAGAGAGAGAGAGAGAGAGAGAGAGAGAGAAAAGTCCTTCCAGTGCAGATGGGTGAGTGCTCTGTGAAAGAGTGATGAAAAACCAAATGGAAAGGGGGATTAGCATTTGAAAGAGACAGAGAGCTTCTCTAACTTGCCAGGGGAAATAACACACACACACCAGGGGAAGGGCACTTTGAAAAAGCACTAAATAGCCTTACAGACTGTATGAGACACATGCCTGACTGGAGGCTAGGTCAGTGACTCCCACACACAACCACATACACACAAAACCACACAATCACACAACATTGAGCTGGGCAGTGTGACTCAACAAACGTATGTAGTCCAAAACAATACAACATTTATGTACTGGGGGAAAACATTCACCTATACTTAATGTAAAGTATAAAAATTCAATAAGAAATTGTAGATAAAATCTGCTGTATGTTTGTAGTATAGTCGACAGATTAGAAGGAGAGAGGGAGGGAAGGAGGGATTTAAGCTTGTTTTACACCAGCTTTAGGATCTGTTTTAAGGTAGATTACACTATGCAGTAAGTCTACGACTCCAGCCCCATCCTCTCTTCTCCCTATACCTCTCTTGCTCTCATTCCCCACTTCTCTTACCCACCCTCTCCTCTTTCCTGTGTGTGTGTGTGTGTGTGTGTGTGTGTGTGTGTGTGTGTGTGTGTGTGTGTGTGTGTGTGTGTGTGTGTGTGTGTGTGTGTGTGTGTGTGTGTGTGTGTGTGTGTGTGTGTGTGTGTGTGTGTGTGTGTGTGTTGGCTGAGCATTGTAGTGGACCCCCTGCTGAGAGTTTGGATTCCCTGTCATTCTCCCTCCCTTTCTCTTCCCTCTCTCCCTACCCTGGCCTCTCACCTTCCTCCTCTTGCTCTCCTCCTCTCTCCCTTCTTTAGTTCTCCAGTGTCCCTTCTCTCCCCAGTTCTCTCCCCTTTCTTTCTCCCCCTTCCTCCTCTTTTCTGTCCTCTCCTCCTCTCTCTCCCTGACTGTAGAGTATTTTCTCATCTCCTTCTCTTTGAAACACACAGCTCTCAGTCAGATGCCCTGCCTCCTGCCTAACACTACAAATAACCAACAAATCAGCCCACTGTGGGATCTCTCTCTCTCTATGTGTGTGTGTGTGTGTGTGTGGTGGAAATGTTAAAGAATGAGATCGTGTTATGGAACTTGCTCTCTTCCAGTCCTGTTGCTAAAGACCCACAGGTTTTTCTGAGTACTAACGAAGAACACTGAGTTCATCGTCAAGTTGTCAGATATCTTGTTGAATTTGACAAATGTCAATAAATACATGACCGTTCAAAAGTTTGGGGTCGCTTAGAAATATCCATGTTTTTTGATAGAATAGCAACATTTTTTGTCCATTAAAATAAAATTGATAAGAAATACAGTGTAGGCATTGTTAATGTTGTAAATGACTATTGTAGCTGGAAACGGCTGATTTTCTATGGAATATCTACATAGGCATACAGAGGACCATTATCAGCAACCATCACCCCTGTGTTCCAATGGCACGTTGTTTTAGCTAATCCAAGTTTATCATTTTAAAAGGCTAATTGGTCATTAGAAAACCCTTTTGCAATTATGTTAGCACAGCTGAAAACTGATGTGTCTGATTAAAGAAGCAATAAAACTGGCCTTCTTTAGACTAGTTGAGTATCTGGAGCATCAGCATTTGTGGGTTCGATTACAGGCTCAAAATGACAAGGAGCCACCCAGCCTCACCGTGCGAGACTCCCGCACTGTCTACATACGGTAAGTACACACACACACACACACACACACACACCTCTACATATAAGGGAATTGACTATATTGACTTGACATAATAAAATAATACATCTGGAGAGAAAAAAATGAAAGTGTCTTGAGTGTCTATGATTTTCAGAAAAAATATGTTTAGTTAGTATATTTAGGAATAGACGTGTTTCTGCTCCATAAAAACAACTAAGGTACAGCATGGGCCATGTTCAAGTGGACTAGGGGGTGTGTGTGTGTGTGTGTGTGTGTGTGTGTGTGTGTGTGTGTGTACATGTCTGAGCAGGGTAATATAGGCATAAAAAACTCCCCATGTCATTGAATATGACATCTTTAAAAAGACTGTGGGCTTATAGGTAGATAGATGGGTTTAGACTGCGTGGCATTGACTGTCCTCCAACAAGAGGTGGGGAGATAGAGGAAGGGAGAAATGTAAAGATATTGAGAGATGGGGGAGGTAGAAGGGAAAAGAGAGGGGGAGAGAGGGGAGGGTACAGGGAAAAGAGAGGTGGAGAGAGGGAAGGGTAAAGGGAAAAGAGAGGGGGAGAGAGGGGAGGGTAAAGGGAAAAGAGAGGGGGAGAGAGGGGAGGGTAAAGGGAAAAGAGAGGTGGAGAGAGGGAAGGGAAAGGGAAAGAGAAAAGAGAGGGGGAGAGAGGTGAGGGTAAAGGGAAAAGAGAAAAGAGAGGGGGAGAGAGGGGAGGGTAAAGGGAAAAGAGAGGGGAGAGAGGGGGAGGGTAAAGGGAAAAGAGAGGGGGAGAGAGGGGAGGGTAAAGGGAAAGAGAGGGGAGAGAGGGGAGGGAAAGGGAAAAGAGAGGGGGAGAGAGGTGAGGGTAAAAGGAAAAGAGAAAAGAGAGGGGGAGAGAGGTGAGGGTAAAGGGAAAAGAGAAAAGAGAGGGGGAGAGAGGGGAGGGTAAAGGGAAAAGAGAGGGGAGAGAGGGGAGGGTAAAGGGAAAAGAGAGGGGAGAGAGGGGAGGGTAAAGGGAAAAGAGAGGGGAGAGAGGGGAGGGTAGAGGGAAAGAGAGAGGGGGAGAGGGGAGGTAGAAGGGGAAAGAGAAGGGGAAAGTGGAGGTAGAAGGGAAAAGAGAGGGGAAGAGAGGGGACGTAGAAGGGAAAAGAAAGGGGGAGGGAAAAGGGAAAATAGAGGGGAAGAGAGGGGAGGGTAAAGGGAAAAGAGAGGGGAGAGAGGGGAGGGTAAAGGGAAAATAGAGGGGGGAGAGAGGGGAGGGTAAAGGGGAAGGGGAGGGAAAAGGGAAAAGAGGGGGAGAGAGGGGAGGGTAAAGGGAAAAGAGAGGGGAGAGAGGGGAGGGGAAAGGGAAAAGAGAGGGGGAGAGGGGGGGACAGGGAAGGGTAAGCGAAAAGAGAGAGGGAGAGAGGGGAATGTACAGGGAAAAGAGAGGGGGAGAGAGGGGAGGGTAAAGGGAAAAAGAGGGGGAGAGGGGGTAAAGGGAAAAGAGAGGGGAGAGAGGGGGGGTAAAGTGAAAAGAGAGGGGGAGAGAGTGGAGGGTAAAGGGAAAAGAGAGGGGGAGAGTAGGGAGGGTAAAGGGAAAAGAGAAAAGAGAGGGGGAGAGAGGTGAGGGTAAAGGGAAAAGAGAGGGGAGGGTAAAGGGAAAAGAGAGGGGGAGAGAGGGTAGGGTAAAGGGCAAAGAGAGTGGGAGAGAGAGGAGGGTAAAGGGAAAAGAGAGGGGGGAGAGGGGAGGGGAAAGGGAAAAGAGAGGGGGAAAGAGGTGAGGGTAAAGGGAAAAGAGAAAAGAGAGGGGAGAGAGGTGAGGGTAAAGGGAAAAGAGAAAAGAGAGGGGGAGAGAGGGGAGGGTAAAGGGAAAAGAGAGGGGAGAAGGGAGGGTAAAGGGAAAAGAGAGGGGAGAGGGGAGGGTAAAGGGAAAAGAGAGGGGAGAGGGGGAGGGAAAGGGAAAAGAGAGGGGGGAGAGGTGAGGGTAAAGGGGAAAAGAGAAAAAGAAAAGAGGGGGAGAGAGGGTGAGGGTAAAGGGGAGAAAAGAGAGGGGGAGAGAGGGGAGGGTAAAGGGAAAAGAGAGGGGAGAGGGGAGGGTAAAGGGAAAAGAGAGGGGAGAGAGGGGAGGGTAAAGGGAAAGAGAGGGGAGAGATGGGAGGGTAAATGGAAAAGAGAGGGGGAGAGAGGGGAGGGAGAACGGGAAAAGAGAGGGGAGAGGGGGGTAAAGGGAAAAGAGAGGGGAGAGAGGGGGGTAAATGGAAAAGAGAGGGGGAGAGAGGGGAGGGTAAAGGGAAAAAGAGAGGGGAAGAGAGGGGAGGGTAAAGGGAAAAGAGAGGTGGAGAGAGGGAAGGGTAAAGGGAAAAGCGAGGGGGAGTGAGGGGAGGGTAAAGTGAAAAGAGAGGGGGAGAGAGGGAAGGGGAACGGGAAAAGAGAGGGGGAGAAGGGGAGAGAGGGAAGGGTAAGGGAAAAGAGAGAGGGAGAGAGGGGAGGGTAAAGGGAAAAGAGAGGTGGAGAGAGGGGAGGGTAAATGGAAAAGAGAGGTGGAGAGAGGGGAGGGGAACGGGAAAAGAGAGGGGGAGAAGGGGAGAGAGGGAAGGGTAAGGGAAAAGAGAGGTGGAGAGAGGGGAGGGTAAAGGGAAAAGAGAGGTGGAGAGAGGGGAGGGTAAGGGAAAAGAGAGGGAGAGAGGGGAGGGTAAAGGGAAAAGAGAGGTGGAGAGAGGGGAGGGTAAATGGAAAAGAGAGGTGGAGAGAGGGGAGGGTAAAGGGAAAAAGAGAGGGGGAGAGAGGGGAGGGTAAATGGAAAAGAGGGGGAGAGAGGGAGGGAGGGGAAAGAGAGGGGGAGAGGGGTAAAGGGAAAAAGAGAGGGGAGAGAGGGGGGTAAATGGAAAAGAGAGGTGGGAGAGGGGAGGGTAAAGGGAAAAAGAGAGGGGAAGAGAGGGGAGGGTAAAGGGAAAAGAGAGGTGGAGAGAGGGGAGGGTAAAGGGAAAAAAAGAGGGGAAGAGATGGGAGGGTAAGGGGGGAAAAGAGGGGGAGGGGGGTAAAGGGAAGAGAGGGGGAGAGGGGGGTAAAGGGAAAAGAAGGGGGAGAGAGGGGGGTAAAGTGAAAAGAGAGGGGAGAGAGTGGAGGGTAAAGGGAAAAGAGAGGGGGAGAGTAGGGAGGCTCCCCCTCTCGTAAAGGGAAAAGAGAAAGAGAGGGGAGAGAGGTGAGGGTAAAGGGAAAAGAAGGGAGGGTAAAGGGAAAGAGAGGGGAGAGAGGGTAGGGTAAAGGGCAAAGAGAGTGGGGAGAGAGGAGGGTAAAGGGAAAAGAGAGGGGGAGGGGAAAGGGAAAAGAGGGGAAAGAGGTGAGGGTAAAGGGAAAAGAAAAGAGAGGGGGAGAGAGGTGAGGGTAAAGGGAAAAGAGAAAAGAGAGGGGGAGAGAGGGGAGGGTAAAGGGAAAAGAGAGGGGAGAGAAGGGAGGGTAAAGGGAAAAGAGAGGGGAGAGAGGGGAGGGTAAAGGGAGAGAGGGGGGAGGGGAGGGGAAAGGGAAAAGAAGGGGAGAGAGGTGAGGGTAAAGGGAAAAGAGAAAAGAGAAAAGAGAGGGGGAGAGAGGTGAGGGTAAAGGGAAAAGAAAAGAGGGGGAGAGAGGGGAGGGTAAAGGGAAAAGAGAGGGGAGAGAGGGGAGGGTAAAGGGAAAAGAGAGGGGAGAGAGGGGAGGGTAAAGGGAAAAAGAGGTGGAGAGGGAGGGTAAAGGGAAAAAAGAGGGGAAGAGATGGGAGGGTAAGGGGAAAAGAGAGGGGGAGAGGGGGGGTAAAGGGAAAAGAGAGGGGAGAGAGGGGGGGTAAAGGGAAAAGAGAGGGGGAGAGAGGGGGGAGTGAAAAGAGAGGGGAGAGAGTGGAGGGTAAAGGGAAAAGAGAGGGGAGAGTAGGGAGGGTAAAGGGAAAAAAAGAGAGGGGGAGAGAGGTGAGGGTAAAGGGAAAAGAGAGGGGAGGGTAAAGGGAAAGAGAGGGGGAGAGGGTAGGGTAAAGGGCAAAGAGAGTGGGAGAGAGAGGAGGGTAAAGGGAAGAGGGGGAGAGGGGAGGGGAAAGGGAAAAGAGAGGGGAAGAGGTGAGGGTTGAGAGAGGGGGAGAGAGGTGAGGGTAAAGGGAAAAGAGAAAAGAGAGGGGGAGAGAGGGGAGGGTAAAGGGAAAAGAGAGGGGAGAGAAGGGAGGGTAAAGGGAAAAGAGAGGGGAGAGAGGGGAGGGTAAAGGGAAAAGAGAGGGGGAGAGAGGGGAGGGGAAAGGGAAAAGAGAGGGGGAGAGAGGTGAGGGTAAAGGGAAAAGAGAAAAGAGAGGGGGAGAGAGGTGAGGGTAAAGGGAAAAGAAAAAGAGAGGGGAGAGAGGGGAGGGTAAAGGGAAAAGAGAGGGGAGAGAGGGGGAGGGTAAAGGGAAAAAGAGGGGAGAGAGGGGAGGGTAAAGGGAAAAGAGAGGGGAGAGATGGGAGGGTAAATGGAAAAGAGGGGAGAGAGGGGAGGGGAGGAAAAAGAGGGGGAGGGGGGTAAAGGGAAAGAGAGGGGGAGGGGTAAATGGAAAGAGAGGTGGAGAGAGGGGAGGGTAAAGGGAAAAAGAGAGGGGAAGAGAGGGGAGGGTAAAGGGAAAAGAGAGGTGGAGAGAGGGGAGGGTAAAGGGGAAAAAAAGAGGGGAAGAGATGGGGAGGGGGAAAAGAGAGGGGGAGAGAGGGGGGTAAAGGGAAAAGAGAGGGGAGAGAGGGGGGGGTAAAGGGAAAAGAAAGAGAGGGGGGTGGAAAGAGAGGGGGAGAGAGTGGAGGGTAAAGGGGAGAGGGGGAGAGTAGGGAGGGTAAAGGGAAAAGAGAAAAGAGAGGGGGAGAGAGGTGAGGGTAAAGGGAAAAGGAGGGTAAAGGGCAAAGAGAGTGGGAGAGAGAGGAGGGTAAAGGGAAAAGAGAGGGGGAGAGAGGGGAGGGGAAAGGGAAAAGAGAGGGGGAGAGAGGTGAGGGTAAAGGGAAAAGAGAGGGGAGAGAGGTGAGGGTAAAGGGAAAAGAGAAAAGAGGGGGAGAGGGGAGGGTAAAGGGAAAAGAGAGGGGAGAGAAGGGAGGGTAAAGGGAAAGAGAGGGGAGAGAGGGGAGGGTAAAGGGAAAAGAGGGGGAGAGAGGGGAGGGGAAAGGGAAAAGAGAGGGGGAGAGAGGGGAGGGGAAAGGGAAAAGAGAGGGGAGAGAGGTGAGGGGAAAAGAAAGAGAGGGGGAGAGGTGAGGGTAAAGGGAAAGAGAGGGGGAGAGAGGGGAGGGTAAAGGGAAAAGAGAGGGGAGAGAGGGGAGGGTAAAGGGAAAAGAGAGGGGAGAGAGGGGAGGGTAAAGGGAAAAGAGAGGGGAGAGATGGGAGGGTAGAGGGAAAAGAGAGGGGGAGAGAGGGGAGGTAGAAGGGAAAAGAGAAGGAGAAAGTGGAGGTAGAAGGGAAAAGAGAGGGGAAGAGAGGGGACGTAGAAGGGAAAAGAAAGGGGGAGGGAAAAGGGAAAAGAGAGGGGGAGAGAGGGGAGGGTAAAGGGAAAAGAGAGGGGAGAGATGGGAGGGTAGAGGGAAAAGAGAGGGGGAGAGAGGGGAGGTAGAAGGGAAAAGAGAAGGGAAAGTGGAGGTAGAAGGGAAAAGAGAGGGGAAGAGAGGGGACGTAGAAGGGAAAAGAAAGGGGGAGGGAAAAGGGAAAATAGACGGGAAGAGAGGGGAGGGTAAAGGGAAAAGAGAGGGGGAGAGAGGGGAGGGTAAAGGGAAAATAGAGGGGGAGAGAGGTAAGGGTAAAGGGAAAAGAGAGGGGAGGGTAAAGGGAAAAGAGGGGGAGAGAGGGGAGGGTAAAGGGAAAAGAGAGGGGAGAGAGGGGAGGGGAAAGGGAAAAGAGAGGGGGAGAGGGGGAGAGAGGGAAGGGTAAGTGAAAAGAGAGAGGGAGAGAGGGGAATGTACAGGGAAAAGAGAGGGGGAGAGAGGGGAGGGTAAAGGGAAAAAGAGAGGGGAGAGAGGGAAGGGTAAAGGGAAAAGAGAGGGGGAGAGAGGGGAGGGTAAAGGGAAAAGAGAGGGGGAGAGAGGGGAGGGTAAAGGGAAAAGAGAGGTGGACAGAGGGAAGGGTAAAGGGAAAAGCGAGGGGGAGTGAGGGGAGGGTAAAGTGAAAAGAGAGGGGAGAGAGGGGAGGGTAAAGGAAAAGAGGGGGAGAGGGGGAGGGTAAAGCGAAAAAGAGAGAGGGAGAGAGGGAAGGGTAAAGGGAAAGAGAGGGGGAGAGAGGGTAGGGTAAAGGGAAAAGAGAGGGGGGAGAGGGTAGGGTAAAGGGAAAAAGAGGGGGGAGAGGGTAGGGTAAAGGGAAAAGAGAGGGGGAGAGAGGGGAGGGTAAAGGTAAAGAGAGGTGGAGAGAGGGAAGGGTAAAGGGAAAAGCGAGTGGGAGAGAGGGTAGGGTAAAGGGAAAAGAGAGGGGGAGAGAGGGAAGGGTAAAGGGAAAAGAGAGTGGGAGTCAGGGGAGTGTACAGGGAAAAGAGAGGGGAGGGAGAGGGTAGGGTAAAGGGAAAAGAGAGAGAGAGGGGGTAAAGGGAAAAGAGAGGGGAGAGAGGGGAGGGTAAAGGGAAAAGAGATGGGGGAGAAGGGAGGGTAAAGGGAAAAGAGGGGGAGAGAGGGGAGGGTAAAGGGAAAAGAGAGGGGGAGAGAGGGGAGGGGAAAGGGAAAAGAGAGGGGGAGAGAGGGGAGGGGAAAGGGAAAAAGAGGGGGAGAGAGGGGGAGAAAGAGAGGGGGAGAGAGGTGAGGGTAAAGGGAAAAGAGAGAGGGGAGAGAGGGGAGGGTAAAGGGAAAAAGAGGGGGAGAGAGGGGAGGGTAAAGGGAAAAGAGAGGGGAGAGGGGGAGGGTAAAGGGAAAAGAGAGGGGAGAGATGGGAGGGTAGAGGGAAAAGAGAGGGGGAGAGAGGGAGGTAGAAGGGAAATGAGAAGGGAAAGTGGAGGGAAGGGGAAAAGAGAGGGGAAGAGAGGGGACGATAAGGAAAAGAAAGGGGGGAGGGTAAAGGGAAAAGAGAGGGGAGAGAGGGGAGGGTAAAGGGAAAAGAGAGGGGGAGATGGGAGGGTAGAGGGAAAAGGGGGAGAGAGGGGAGGTAGAAGGGAAAAGAGAAGGGGAAAGTGGAGGTAGAAGGGAAAAGAGAGGGGAAGAGAGGGGACGTAGAAGGGAAAAGAAAGGGGGAGGGAAAAGGGAAAATAGACGGGAAGGGAGGGGAGGGTAAAGGGAAAAGAGAGGGGGAGAGAGGGGAGGGTAAAGGGAAAATAGAGGGGAGAGAGGTAAGGGTAAAGGGAAAAGAGAGGGGAGGGTAAAGGGAAAAGAGGGGGAGAGAGGGGAGGGTAAAGGGAAAAGAGAGGGAGAGAGGGGAGGGGAAAGGGAAAAGAGAGGGGGAGAGGGGGAGAGAGGGAAGGGTAAGTGAAAAGAGAGAGGGAGAGAGGGGAATGTACAGGGAAAAGAGAGGGGGAGAGAGGGGAGGGTAAAGGGAAAAAGAGAGGGGAGAGAGGGAAGGGTAAAGGGAAAAGAGAGGGGAGAGAGGGGGAGGGTAAAGGGAAAAGAGAGGGGGAGAGAGGGGAGGGTAAAGGGAAAAGAGAGGTGGACAGAGGGAAGGGTAAAGGGTAAAGCGAGGGGGAGTGAGGGGAGGGTAAAGTGAAAAGAGAGGGGGAGAGAGGGGAGGGTAAAGGAAAAGAGAGGGGGAGAGAGGGGAGGGTAAAGCGAAAAGAGAGAGGGAGAGAGGGAAGGGTAAAGGGAAAGAGAGGGGGAGAGAGGGTAGGGTAAAGGGAAAAGAGAGGGGGAGAGAGGGTAGGGTAAAGGGAAAAGAGAGGGGGGAGAGGGTAGGGTAAAGGGAAAAGAGAGGGGGAGAGAGGGGAGGGTAAAGGTAAAAGAGAGGTGGAGAGAGGGAAGGGTAAAGGGAAAAGCGAGTGGGAGAGAGGGTAGGGTAAAGGGAAAAGAGAGGGGGAGAGAGGGAAGGGTAAAGTCAGGGGAACAGGGAAAAGAGAGAGGGGAGAGAGAGGGAGGGTAAAGGGAAAAGAGAGGGAGAGAGGGAAGGGTAAAGGGAAAATAGAGGGGGAGAGAGGGGAGGGAGATGGGGAGAGGGGAGGGTAAAGGGAAAAGAGAGGGGGAGAGATGGGAGGATAAAGGGAAAAGAGAGGGGGAGAAAGGGAAAGCGAGAGGGGGAGAGAGGGGGGTAAAGGGAAAAGAGGGGGAGAGAGGGGAGGGTAAAGGGAAAAAGAGGGGAGAGATGGGGGGGAGTAGAGGGAAAAGAGAGGGGAGAGAGGGTAGGGTAAAGGGAAAAGAGAGGGGGAGAGAGGGGAGGGTAAAGGGAAAAAAAGAGATGGGGGAGGGTAGAGGGAGAGGGGGGAGAGAGGGGAGGGTAAAGGGAAAGAGAGGGGGAGAGAGGGAGGGTAAAGGGAAAAGAGAGGGGAGAGAGGGGAGAGTAGAGGGAAAAAGAGGGGGAGAGAGGGGAGGGTAAAGGGAAAAGAGAGGTGGAGAGAGGGTAGGGTAAAGGGAAAAGCGAGGGGGAGTGAGGGGAGGGTAAAGGGAAAAGAGAGGGGGAGAGATGGGAGGATAAAGGGAAAAGAGAGGGGGAGAGGGTCGGTAAAGGGAAAGAGAGGGGGAGAGAGGGGGAGAGAGGGGGGTAAAGGGTAAAGAGAGGGGGAGAGAGGGGAGGGTAAAGGGAAAAGAGAGGGGGAGAGAGGGGAGGGTAAAGGGAAAAGAGAGGGGAGAGATGGGGGAGAGTAGAGGGAAAAGAGAGGGGGAGAGAGGGTAGGGTAAAGGGAAAAGAGAGGGGGAGAGAGGGGAGGGTAAAGGGAAAAGAGAGGGGAGAGATGGGGGAGGGTAGAGGGAAAAGAGGGGGAGAGAGGGGAGGGTAAAGGGAAAAGAGAGGGGGAGAGAGGGTAGGGTAAAGGGAAAAGAGAGGGGGAGAGAGGGAGGGTAAAGGGAAAAGAGAGGGGAGAGAGGGTAGGGTAAAGGGAAAAGAGAGGGGAGAGAGGGGAAGGGTAAAGGGAAAAGAGAGTGGGAAAGGGAGTGTACAGGGAAAAGAGAGGGGAGGGAGAGGGTAGGGTAAAGGGAAAAGAGAGGGGGAGAGGGGGAGGGTAAAGGGAAAAGAGAGGGGAGAGAGGGGAGGGTAAAGGGAAAAGAGATGGGGGAGAGAAGGGAGGGTAAAGGGAGAGGGGGAGGAGGGAGGGTAAAGGGAAAAGAGGGGGGAGAGAGGGGAGGGTAAAGGGAAAAAGAGGCGGGTATAGTGAAAAGAGAGGGGGAGGGGGAGGGTAAAGGGAAAAAAGGGGGAGAGGGGGAGGGAAAAGAGAGGTGGGAGGGGAGGGAAAGGGAAAAAAGAGGGAGAGATGGGGGAGGGTAGAGGGAAAAGAGGGGGAGAGAGGGGAGGGTAAAGGGAAAAGAGAGGGGAGAGAGGGGAGGGTAAAGGGAAAAGAGAGGGGGAGAGAGGGTAGGGTAAAGGGAAAAGAGAGGGGGAGAGAGGGAGGGTAAAGGGAAAAGAGAGGGGAGAGAGGGAGGGTAAAGGGAAAAGAGAGTGGGAGTCAGGGAGTGTACAGGGAAAAGAGGGGAGGGAGAGGGTAGGGTAAAGGGAAAAGAGAGGGGGAGAGAGGGGAGGGTAAAGGGAAAATAGAGGGGGAGAGAGGGGAGGGTAAAGGGAAAAGAGAGGGGAGAGAGGGAAGGGTAAAGGGAAAAGAGGGAGGGTATAGGAAAGAGAGGGGAGAGAGGGGAGGGTAAAGGAAAAAGAGAGGGGGATAGAGGGGAGGGTAAAGGGAAAAGAGAGGGTGAGAGAGGGGAGGGGAAAGAGAAAAGAGAGGGGGAGAGAGGGAAGGGTAAGGGAAAAGAGAGAGGGAGAGAGGGGAGGGTAAAGGGAAAAGAGTGGGGGAGAGAGGGGAGGGTAAAGGGAAAAAGAGAGGGGAAGAGAGGGGAGGGTAAAGGGAAAAAGAGGGGGAGAGAGGGGAGGGTAAAGGGAAAAAAAGAGAGGGGGAGAGAGAGTGGGAGGGGAGGGTAAAGGGAAAAGAGAGGGGAGAGAGGGAGGGTAAAGGGAAAAGAGAGGGGGGGAGAGAGGGGGGAGGGTAAAGGGAAAAGAGAGGGGAGAGAGGGAGGGTAAAGGGAAAAGAGAGGGGGAGAGAGGGAGGGTAAAGGGCAAAAGGGAAAAGAGAGAGGGGAGAGGGGGAGGGGAAAGGGAAAAGAGAGGGGGAGAGAGGGAGGGTAAAGGGAAAAGAGAGGGGGAGAGAGGGAGGGTAAAGGGAAAAAGAGAGGGGAGAGAGGGGAGGGTAAAGGGAAAAGAGAGGGGAGAGATGGGGGAGGGTAAAGGGAAAAGAGAGGGGAGAGGGGAGGGTAAAGGGGAAAAGAGGGGGAGGGAAAGGGAAAAGAGAGGGGGAGAGAGGTGAGGGTAAAGGGGGAAAAGAGAGGGGGAGAGGGGGGAGGGAAAAGGGAAAAGAGAGGGGGAGAGAGGGGAGGGTAAAGGGAAAAGAGAGGGGAGAGAGGGGGAGTAAAGGGGGAAAAGAGAGGGGGAGAGGGGAGGGTAAAGGGAAAAAAGGGGAGAGAGGGGGAGAAGGGAAAAGGAGGGTAAAGGGAAAAGAGAGGGGGAGAGAGGGGAGGGTAAAGGGAAAAGAGAGGGGAGAGATGGGAGGGTAGAGGGAAAAGAGAGGGGGAGAGAGGGGGAGGTAGAAGGGAAAAGAGAAGGGGAAAGTGGAGGTAGAAGGGAAAAGAGGGGAAGAGAGGGGACGGAAGGGAAAAGGGAAAAGGGGGAAAATAGAGGGGAAGAGAGGGGAGGGTAAAGGGAAAAGAGGGGGAGAGAGGGAGGGTAAAGGGAAAATAGAGGGGAGAGGGTAAGGGTAAAGGGAAAAGAGAGGGGAGAGTAAAGGGAAAAGAGGGGGGAGAGGGAGGGTAAAGGGGAAAGAGAGGGAGGGAAAGGGAAAAGAGAGGGGGAGAGGGGAGAGAGGGAAGGGTAAGTGAAAGAGAGGGGAGAGAGGGAATGTACAGGGAAAAGAGAGGGGGAGAGGGGAGGGTAAAGGGAAAAGAGAGGGGGAAAGGGAGGGTAAAGGGAAAAGAGAGGGAGAGAGGGGAGGGTAAAGGGAAAAGAGAGGGGGAGAGAGGGGGAGGGTAAAGGGAAAAGAGAGGGGACAGAGGGGGAGGGTAAAGGGAAAAAGCGAGGGGAGTGAGGGGAGGGTAAAGTGAAAAGAGAGGGGGAGAGAGGGGAGGGTAAAGGAAAAGAGAGGGGGAGAGAGGTGAGGGGGGGAGGGTAAAGGGAAAAGAGGGGAGGGGGAGAGAGGGAGGGTAAAGGGAAAAGAGAAGGGAGGGTAAAGGGAAAAGAGAGGGGGAGAGAGGGGAGGGTAAAGGGAAAAGAGAGGGGAGAGATGGGGGAGGGTAAAGGGAAAAGCGAGGGGAGAGGGGAGGGTAAAGGGAAGGGGGAGAGATGGGAGGGGGAAAAGAGAGGGGGGAGGGGTAAAGGGAAAGAGAAAAGAGAGGGGGAGAGAGGGGGGGTAAAGGGAAAAGAGGGAGAGAGGGGGGTAAAGGGAAAAGAGAGGGGGAGATGGGGGAGGTAGAGGGAAAAAGAGGGGGGGAGAGAGGGAGGGTAAAGGGAAAAGAGGGGGAGAGAGGGGAGGGTAAAGGGAAAAGAGAGGGGAGAGATGGGGGAGGGTAGAGGGAGGGGGAAGAGGGAGGGAAAAGAGAGGGGGGAGGGGAGGGTAAAGGGAAAAAAGGGAGAGATGGGGGAGAGTAGAGGGAGAGGGGGAGAGAGGGGGAGGGTAAAGGGGAGAGGGGGAGAGAGGGAGGGTAAAGGGAAAAGAGAGGGGGAGTGAGGGGAGGGTAAAGGGAAAAGAGGGGGAGAGATGGGAGGATAAAGGGAAAAGAGAGGGGGGGGAGGGTAAAGGGAAAGAGAGGGGGAGAGAGGGGGAGAGGGGGTAAAGGGAAAAGAGAGGGGGAGAGAGGGGAGGGTAAAGGGAAAAGAGAGGGGGAGAGGGGGAGGGTAAAGGGAAAAGAGAGGGGAGAGATGGGGGAGGTAGAGGGAAAAGAGGGGGGAGAGAGGGGAGGGTAAAGGGAAAAGAGAGGGGGAGAGAGGGGAGGGTAAAGGGAAAAGAGAGGGGAGAGATGGGGGAGGGTAGAGGGAAAAGAGGGGGGAGAGAGGGGAGGGTAAAGGGAAAAGAGAGGGGGAGAGAGGGTAGGGTAAAGGGAAAAGAGAGGGGGAGAGAGGGTAGGGTAAAGGGAAAAGAGAGGGGGAGAGAGGGTAGGGTAAAGGGAAAAGAGAGGGGGAGAGAGGGAAGGGTAAAGGGAAAAGAGAGTGGGAGTCAGGGGAGTGTACAGGGAAAAGAGAGGGGAGGGAGAGGGTAGGGTAAAGGGAAAAGAGAGGGGGAGAGAGGGAAGGGTAAAGGGAAAATAGAGGGGGAGAGAGGGGAGGGTAAAGGGAAAAGAGAGGGGGAGAGGGGAGGGTAAAGGGAAAAGGGAGGGGGAGAGAGGGGAGGGTAAAGGGAAAAGAGAGGGGGAGAGAGGGAAGGGTAAAGGGAAAAGAGAGGCGAGGGTATAGTGAAAAGAGAGGGAGAGGGGAGGGTAAAGGGAAAAGAGAGGGGGAAAGGGGAGGGTAAAGGGAAAAAGAGAGGGGGAGAGAGGGGAGGGGAAAGGGAAAAGAGAGGGGAGAGATGGGGGAGGGGAGGGAAAAGAGGGGGAGAGAGGGGAGGGTAAAGGGAAAAGAGAGGGGGAGAGAGGGGAGGGTAAAGGGAAAAGAGAGGGGGAGAGAGGGAAGGGTAAAGGGAAAAAAGGGGGAGAGGGGAGGGTAAAGGGAAAAGAGAGGGGAGAGAGGGGAGGGTAAAGGGAAAAGAGAGGGGAGAGGGGGGAGGGAGGGTAAAGGGGAGAGGGGGGAGAGGGAGGGTAAAGGGAAAAGAGAGGGGAGAGGGTAAAGGGAAAAGAGGGGGAGAGGGAAGGGGGTAAAGGGAAAAGTGAAAAGAGAGGGGAGAGAGGGGAGGGTAAAGGGAAAAGAGAGGGGGAGAGGGGAGGGTAAAGGGAAAAGAGAGGTGGGAGAGGGGAGGGTAAAGAGAAAAGAGAGGGGAGAGAGAGGGAAGGGTAAGGGAAAAGAGAGAGGGAGAGAGGGGAGGGTAAAGGGAAAAGAGAGGGGGAGAGAGGGGAGGGTAAAGGGAAAAAGAGAGGGGAGAGAGGGGAGGGTAAAGGGAAAAGAGAGGGGGAGAGAGGGGAGGGTAAAGGGAAAAGAGAGGGGGAGAGAGGGGAGGGTAAAGGGAAAAGAGAGGGGGAGAGAGGGGAGGGTAAAGGGAAAAGAGGGGGAGAGGGGAGGGTAAAGGGAAAAGAGGGGGAGAGAGGGAGGGTAAAGGGAAAAGAGAGGGGGAGAGAGGGGAGGGTAAAGGGAAAAAGAGGGGGAGAGAGGGGGGTAAAGGGAAAAAAGAGAGTGGGGAGAGGGGAGGGTAAAGGGAAAGAGAGGGGGAGAGGGGAGGGTAAAGGGAAAGAGAGGGGGAGAGAGGGGAGGGTAAAGGGAAAAGAGAGGGGGAGAGGGGGAGGGTAAAGGGAAAAGAGAGGGGAGAGAGGGGGAGGGTAAAGGGAAAAGAGAGGGGAGAGAGGGGGGTAAAGGGAAAAAGGAAGAGAGGGGAGGGTAAAGGGGAGAGGGAGGGGGAGGGTAAAGGGAAAAGAGGGGGAGAGGGGGGAGGGTAAAGGGAAAAGAGAGGGGGAGAGGGTGAGGGTAAAGGGAAAAAAGAGGGGGGGGAGGGGAGTAAAGGGAAAAGAGAGGGGGAGAGGGGAGGGTAAAGGGAAAAGAGAGGGGGAAAGGGTAAAGGGAAAAGAGAGGGGAGAGATGGGAGGGAGGGTAAAGAGGGGGAGGGTGGGGTAAGGGGAAAAGAGAGGGGAGAGAGGGGAGGGGGGGTAAAGGGAAAAGAGAGGGGGAGAGGGGAGGGTAAAGGGGGAGGGAGAGAGGGAAAGGGAGAGGGGGAGAGAGGGAGGGTAAAGGGAAAAGAGAGGGGGAGAGAGGGGAGGGTAAAGGGAAAAGAGAGGGGAGAGAGGGGGAGGGTAAAGGGAAAAGAGAGGGGGAGAGAGGGGAGGGTAAAGGGAAAAGAGAGGGGAGAGAGGGAAGGGGGAAAGAGAGGGGGAGGGGGAGAGAGGGAGGGTAAAGGGAAAAGAGGGGGGAGAGGGAGGGTAAAGGGAAAAAGAGGGGGAGAGGGGGAGAGAGGGAAGGGTAAAGGGAAAAAGAGGGGAGAGAGGGGAGGGTAAAGGGAAAAGAGAGGGGGAGAGGGGGAGGGTAAAGGGAAAAAAGAGAGGGGAGAGAGGGAAGGGTAAAGGGAAAAGAGAGGGGGAGAGAGGGGGAGGGTAAAGGGAAAAGAGAGAGGGGAGAGATGGGGGAGGGGAGGGAAAAGGGTAAAGAAGCGAGGGGGAGTGAGGGGAGGGGAAAGAGGGGGAGAGAGGGGAGGGTAAAGGGAAAAAGAGGGGGAGAGAAGGGTAAAGGGGAAAGAGAGAGGGGAGAGGGGAGGGTAAAGGGAAAGAGAGGGGGAGAGAGTAAAGGGAAAAGAGAGGGGGAGAGAGGGAAGGGTAAAGGGAAAAAGAGGGAAAGAGAGGGGGGAGGGAAAAGAGGGGGGGAGAGGGAGGGTAAAGGGAAAAGAGAGGGGAGAGAGGGAGGGTAAAGGGAAAAGAGAGGGGAGAGAGGGGAGGGTAAAGGGAAAAAGAGGGGGAGAGAGGGAGGGTAAAGGAGAGGGGGAGAGAGGGAAGGGTAAAGGGAAAAGAGAGGGGGAGAGAGGGAGGGTAAAGGGAAAAGAGAGGGGGAGAGATGGGAGGGATAAAGGGGAAAGAGAGAGGGGGGGAGGAGATGGGGAGAGAGGGAAAAGAGAGGGGGAGAGGGGGGAGGGTAAAGGGAAAAAAGGGGGAGAGAGGGGAGGGTAAAGGGAAAAGAGAGGGGGAGAGAGGGGGAGGGTAAAGGGAAAAGAGAAGGGAGATGGGGGGAGGGTAAGAGGGAAAGAGAGGGGGAGAGAGGGGAGGGTAAAGGGAAAAGAGGGGGAGAGGGAAAAGAGGGGGATGGGGGAGGGTAAAGGAAAAGAGGGGGAGAGAGGGGAGGGTAAAGGGAAAAGAGAGGGGGAGAGAGGGGAGGGTAAAGGGGAAAAAGGGTAAAGGGAGAGGGGGAGAGAGGGAGGGTAAAGGGGGAAAAGAGAGGGGGAGAGAGGGGAGGGTAAAGGGAAAAGAGAGGGGGAGAGATGGGAGGATAAAGGGAAAAGAGAGGGGGAGAGGGTCGGAGGGGGAGAGAGGGGGAGAGGGTAGAAGGGGAAAAGAGAGGGGGAGAGAGGGGAGGGTAAAGGGAAAAGAGAGGGGGAGAGGGGGAGGGTAAAGGGAAAAAGAGGGAGAGGGAGGGAAAAGAGGGGGGGAGGGTAGGGTAAAGGGAAAAGAGAGGGGGAGAGAGGGGAGGGTAAAGGGAAAAGAGAGGGGAGAGAGGGAGGGTAGAGGGAAAAGAGGGGGGAGAGGGGAGGGTAAAGGGAAAGAGAGGGGGAGAGAGGGGAGGGTAAAGGGAAAAGAGAGGGGGAGAGAGGGAGGGTAAAGGGAAAAGAGAGGGGAGAGAGGGGAGGGTAAAGGGAAAAGAGAGGGGGAGAGGGGAGGGTAAAGGGAAAAGAGAGGGGAGAGGGGAGTGTACAGGGGGAGGGGAGGGAAGGGGGAAAAAGAGGGGAGAGAGGGAGGGTAAAGGGAAAAGAGAGGGGGAGAGGGGGAGGGTAAAGGGAAAAGAGATGGGGGAGAGAGGGAGGGTAAAGGGAAAAGAGAGGGGGAGAGAGGGGAGGGTAAAGGGAAAAGAGGGAGGGGGAGAGAGGGAAGGGTAAAGGGTAAAAGAGAGGGGGAGAGAGGGGAGGGTAAAGGGAAAAGAGAGGGGGAGAGGGGGAGGGTAAAGGGAAAAGAGGGGGAGAGAGGGGAGGGTAAAGGGAAAAGAGAGGGGGAGAGAGGGAGGGTAAAGGGAAAAGGAGGGGAGAGAGGGGAGGGTAAAGGGAAAAAGAGGGGGGAGAGGGGAGGGTAAAGGGAAAAGAGAGGGGGAGAGAGGGGAGGGTAAAGGGAAAAGAGAGGGGGAGAGAGGGGGGGTAAAGGGAAAAAAGGGGAAAGGGGAGGGTAAAGGGGAGAGTGGAGAGGGGAGGGTAAAGGGAAAAGAGAGGGGGAGGGGGAGGGTAAAGGGAAAGAGAGGGGGGAGAGGGGGAGGGGGGAAAAGAGAGGGGAGAGAGGGAGGGTAAAGGGAAAAAAAGAGAGGGAGGGTAAAGGGAGAGAGGGGGAGAGGGGAGGGTAAAGGGAAAAGAGAGGGGGAGAGAGGGGAGAGATGGGAGGATAAAGGGAAAAGAGAGGGGGAGAGGGGAGGGTAAAGGGAAAAGGAGGGGGAGAGGGGGAGGGTAAAGGGAAAAGAGAGGGGGGAGAGGGGAGGGTAAAGGGAAAAGGAGGGGGATGGGGGGAGGGTAGAGGGAAAAGAGGGGGAGAGAGGGGAGGGTAAAGGGAAAAGAGAGGGGGAGAGAGGGGAGGGTAAAGGGAAAAAGAGGGGAGAGATGGGGGGGGGTAGAGGGAGAAAAAGGGGGGAGAGGGAGGGTAAAGGGAAAAAAGAGGGGGAGAGAGGGAGGGTAAAGGGAGAGGGGGAGGGGGAGGGTAAAGGAAAAGAGAAGATGGGAGGGTAAAGGGGAGAGGGGGAGAGAGGGGAGGGTAAAGGGAAAAGAGAGGGGGAGAGAGGGAGGGTAAAGGGAAAAGAGAGGGGAGAGAGGGGGGAGGGTAAAGGGAAAAGAGAGGGGAAAGGGGGAGAGAGGGAGGGGTAAAGGGAAAGGGGGAGAGGGGAGAGAGGGGAGGGTAAAGGGAAAAGAGAGGGGGGAGAGATGGGAGGGTAAAGGGAAAAGAGAGGGGGAGAGGGGAGGGGAGGGAAAAAAGGGGGAGAGAGGGGGAAGGGGAGGGGGAAAAGAGAGGGGAGAGAGGGGAGGGTAAAGGGAAAGAGAGGGGAGAGAGGGGAGGGTAAAGGGAAAAGAGAGGGGGAGAGGGTATGGTAAAGGGAAAAAGAGAGGGGGAGAGAGGGTAGGGTAAAGGGAAAAGAGAGGGGGAGAGAGGGGAGGGTAAAGGGAAAAGAGAGGGGAGAGGGGGAGGGTAAAGGGAAAAGAGAGGGGAGGAGGGGAGGGTAAGGGAAAAGAGAGGGGAGAGAGGGGAGGGTAAAGGGAAAAGAGAGGGGGAGGGAGGGAAAAGGGGGGAGAGGGGAGAGGGGGTAGAGGTGGGAAAGAGGGGGAGAGAGGGAGGGTAAAGGGAAAAGAGAGGGGAGAGGGGAGGGTAAGGGAAAAGAGAGGGGGAGAGAGGGGAGGGTAAAGGGAAAAGAGAGGGGGAGAGGGGGAGGGTAAAGGGAGAGAGGGGGAGAGAGGGGAGGGGAGGGAAAAGAGAGGGGAGAGGGGGAGGGGAGAGGGAGGGTAAAGGGGGAGAGGGGAAGAGGGGAGGGTAAAGGGAAAAGAGAGGGGGAGAGGGGGGAGGGTAAAGGGAAAAGAGAGGGTAAAGGGGAGAGGGGGAGAGAGGGGAGGGTAAAGGGAAAAAGAGAGGGGGAGAGGGGAGGGTAAAGGGAAAGAGGGGGAGAGAGGGGAGGGTAAAGGGAAAAGAGAGGGGGGGAGAGGGAGGGTAAAGGGAAAAGAGAGGGGAGAGAGGGAAAAGGGAAAAGAGAGGGGGAGAGAGGGAGGGTAAAGGGAAAAGAGAGGGGGAGAGAGGGGAGGGTAAAGGGAAAAGAGGGGAGGGGGAGAGAGGGGGAGGGGGAAAAGAGAGGGGGAGAGGGGAGGGTAAAGGGAAAAGAGAGGGGGAGAGAGGGGAGGGTAAAGGGAAAAGAGAGGGGGAGAGAGGGAAGGGTAAAGGGAAAAGAGAGGCGAGGGTATAGTGAAAAGAGAGGGAGAGAGGGGAGGGTAAAGGGAAAAGAGAGGGGGAGAGAGGGGAGGGTAAAGGGAAAAAGAGAGGTAAAGGGAGAGAGGGGGAGGGTAAAGGGAAAAGAGAGGGGAGAGAGGGGGAGGGTAAAGGGAAAAGAGAGGAGGTGGAGAGAGGGGAGGCTAAGGGAAGAGGGGAGAGAGAGGGAAGGGTAAAGGGAAAATATAGGGAAAAAAGAGGGGGAGAGAGTGGAGGGGGAGAGGGGGAGAGAGGGGGAGGGTAAAAGGGAAAAGAGAGGGGAGAGAGGGGAGGGTAAAGGGAAAAGAGAGGGGGAGAGAGGGGAGGGCAAAAGGGAAAAGAGAGGGGGAGAGAGGGGAGGGTAAAGGGAAAAGAGGGGAAGAGGGGAGGGTAAAGGGAAAAGGAGGGGAGAGGGGGGAGGGTAAAGGAAAGAGAGGGGGAGAGAGGGGGAGGGTAAAGGGAAAAGAGAGGGGAGAGAGGGGGAGGGTAAAGGGAGGGAGGAAAAAGGGAGGGGGAGAGAGGGGGGGTAAAGGGGAAGGGGGAGAGAGGGGAGGGTAAATGGAGGGAAAAGAGAGGGGGAGAGAGGGGAGGGTAAAGGGTAAAAAGGGGGGAGAGAGGGGAGGTAAAGGGAAAGAGGAGAGGGAAGGGTAAAGGGAAAAGAGAGGGGAGAGGGGAGAGGGGAGGGTAAGGGAAAAAGAGGGGGAGAGGGGAGGGTAAAGGGAAAAGAGGGGGAGAGAGGGGAGGGTAAAGGGAAAAGAGAGGGGAGAGGGAAGGGTAAAGGGGAAGGGGGAGAGGAGGGGAGAGAGGGGAGGGTAAAGGGAAAAGAGAGGGGGAGAGGGGGGAGGGAGGAAAAGAGGGGGAAAGGGGAAAAGGGAAAAGAGAGGGGGAGAGAGGGGGAGGGTAAAGGAAAAAGAGGGGGAGAGAGGGAGGGTAAAAAGGGAAAGAGAGGGGGAGAGAGGGGAGGGTAAAGGGAAAAGAGAGGGGAGAGAGGGGAGGGTAAAGGGAAAAGAGAGGGGGAGAGGGGAGGGTAAAAAAAAGGGGGGAGAGGGAAAGGGAAAAGAGAGGTGGAGAGAGGGAAGGGTAAAGGGAAAAGAGATGGGAGAGAGGGGAGGGTAAAGGAAAGAGAGGGGGAGAGAGGGGAGGGTAAAGGGAAAAGAGAGGGGGAGAGAGGGGAGGGTAAAGGGAGGGGGATAGAAGGGGAGGGAAAAGAGAGGGGGAGAGAGGGGAGGGTAAAGGGAAAAGAGAGGGAGGATAGAGGGGAGGGTAAAGGGAAAAGCGAGGGGGAGAGAGGGGAGGTTAAGGGAAAGAGAGGGGGAGAGAGGGAAGGGTAAAGGGAAAAGAGAGTGGGAGAGAGGGGAGGTTAAGGGAAAAGAGAGGGGGGAGAGGGAAGGGTAAAGGGAAAAGAGGGGGGGAGAGAGGGGAGGGTAACGGGAAAAGAGAGTGGGAGAGAGGGAAGGGTAAATAGGAAAAGAGAGGGGTAGAGAGGGGAGGGTAAAGGGAAAAGAGAGGGGAGAGAGGGGAGGGTAAAGTTAAAATAGAGGGGGAGAGAGGGGATGGTAAAGGGAAAAGAGAGGGGGAGAGAGGGGAGGGTAAAGTGAAAAGAGAGGGGGAGAGAGGGGAGGGTAAAGGGAAAAGAGAGGGGGAGAGAGGGGATGGTAAAGTGAAAAGAGAGGGGGGAGAGAGGGAGGGTAAAGGGAAATGAGAGGGGAGAGTAAAGGGAAAAGAGAGGTGGAGAGAGGGGAGGGTAAATGGAGGGGGAGAGAGGGGGAGGGAAAAGAGAGGTGGAGATAGGGGAGGGTAAAGGGAAAAGAGAGGTAGGATAGAGGGGAGGGTAAAGGGAAAAGCAAGGGGGAGAGAGGGAAGGGTAAAGGGAAAAAGAGGGAGGGGGGGAGGGGAGGGTAAAGGGAAAAAGAGGGGAGAGAGGGGGGAAAAAGGAAAAGAGAGGGGGAGAGGGGGGGAGGGTAAAGTGAAAAGAGAGGGGGAGAGAGGGGAGGGTAAAGGGAAAAGAGAGGGGGAGAGACGGAAGGGTAAAGGGAAAAGAGAGGGGGACAGAGGGGAGGGTAAAGGGAAAAGAGAGTGGGAGAGATGGGGGAGTGTACAGGGAAAAGAGAAGGGGAGAGTAAAGGGAAAAGACAGGGGGAGAGAGGGAAGGGTAAAGGGAAAAGTGAGGGGGAGAGAGGAAAGGGTGAAGGGAAAAGAGAGGGGGAGAGAGGGGAGGATAAAGGGTAAAGAGAGGGGGAGAGAGAGTATGGAGAAAGGGATGAAAATGACAGGAGAGAGATATGGACTATGGAGAGAACAATAAAAGTAAGAAAACAGGCAGGGATGCCGAGAGAATGAAAGAGGTAGGTTGTGTGTTTGTGCGGGAGAGTGTGTGTCTGTGTGTGTGCGCGCACGGTCTGCTGGGGTGGGGGGAGTCGGCTGACTGAATGAAAAGGCAGACGGTGACCTTCTGCAGTCCTGTTTAGCATGCGGAATATTCTCCTGCACTTGACCTCTCACCTACACAGGGAGAGAGAGGGGAACTGTATATGTATGTGTCTCTATAACTTTGCGTGTGTGTGTGTGTGTGTGTGTGTGTACACGTCTGCCCCGGCCCTTTCTCTCTCAATCTGTATGAAAGCCATTAGAGCCCCTGACCACCATCACTTAAGACCCACCGCAGGAGGGCACCGTGCCACACACACACACACACACACACACACACACACACACACACACACACACACACACACACACACACACACACACACACACACACACACACACACACACACACACACACACACACAGGAGAGAGGAAGGAGAGGGTGAATGAATAAGTCAGAATACAGAAGAGTGTATGCAGACAGTGTGTTACAGGGAGAGTGAGGCCAGCAGGTTAGGGTGCGATGCACTGATCTCTCTCTCAGGAAAATGTCAGCACTTTACTGATGATCACACAAGGTAAAGGACAAGGAGAATACATAGAAGAGATAGACGAACAGTTCGGGAAAAAATGGGTTCTACCTGGAACCAAAAAAGGTTCTCCTATGGGTACAGCTGAAGAACCCTTCCCCCCCCCCCCCCGAAGAGTGTACTTCCATCTCCTCTCTCACAGTCTCACGTCAGAGTTACACACATTCATCCATGTTTCTCAAATTTTGAAGTTGTTGAAAACATCACATTTCGAGGTGTTTAAGGTTGAGTTTAGGCATGAACTAAAAGTGATTAAGGTTAGGGATAGGCTTAAAAGAAAAATCTCAATAACAACTTTCTGGCGCTGGATTCGAACGTGCTTCCTTTGGCAGATGGTTACAGCTTAAACAAATGAAAATGCAGCTACTTTGTTGTTATTCTGGCTGCACTGTTTGACGTGACTTTAAGTTTGCCGTAGTTGGCTAGCCTGCAAGCAAGGGATAAGAACGTTGCCAGCCAGGATGGCAGTGGAACATTTAGAACGAACAACACGTCCAGAGTTACAGAACAAAAGACTGAATGACTGGGTCGTGTCTCTGGCACCCGAACCGATAGAATGAACGATCAGCCGGCTTTGGTAGCAACTCTAAATGTGTGCCGGGACTATATCTCGTGGAAGGATGAAATACGATGAATAAATTCATCAAAAAATATATGTCAATCGTTATTTGAATATGTTGGTAATCCGTTGTATAAAAGTGATGATGCCCTCGAAGCCGGTTTTTGGAGAAACATGGATTTCTCTGGAGTCTCACGGGTAACCTGGCTGATTCTCCTTGTCATTTTACTTATTTTCTTCATAGTGTACACACACCCACACACACGAGCGCCCCCACGCACAGATACAGTCACACACACGCAGACATACACACGCAGACAGCGAGAGTGAAAACAGAAACGTGCAAAAGAAAGAAACCGAGGGAAAGGAAGAGATTGAATTATTGAGAGAGACAGAGAGCAAGAGAGGCATAAAATAAAGAATCAAGAGTGATTAGAGAGAGAGAGAGAGAGAGAGAGAGAGAGAGAGAGAGAGAGAGAGAGAGAGAGGAAAAACAGGAGCTTTGCTATAATTTGACATTACAGATATCTCTCTGCCTCTCTCCTTTGAGGCTGTAATTGTGGACTGTGAGCTGAGAGGTACTGCTCTGTTAGCAGAATCCTAATAGGTGCTGTGGAGGGATCATATGTGTTCAATACTCTTTTGTTCTGTTGCATCCTGCCTGTGAGAAAGGTTGAGAGGCCTGCCTGCTGGATATGCACAAAACAATATCAGCAGAAACCCCCCCCCACCCCCCACTCTGCCCTCGCTTGGCCAACACACACACACACACACTTTCCTGTGCAACACATCTTCAAAGTACACACACTTGCACACATCAGATTTGGGCTACAGAGACACGTTTCCCCATGGCCTCAATGTCACTGTGTTACTCTTTAAAATGAATATACAGTTTTCAATAAGTGTCCATTTTACATTTATATAACCCTACAGAAGTAGGATCTTAATTTGAGACAGTTTGCTACAGCAGGGAAATAATCCATAATGTGAATTATTATGTGGATTAGAATTTATGTTGATACATAAGGGTTGATACATTTTTTGTTGGAAATTTCTAAGTGTGGGAATTACAAACGTCAGAAGCTTTTCAAGCCTCAGACACACTACAAGTTTTACACGTCCTGCATTCGAGTGATAATTATGATTCTGTATGATTTGGATGTCTTCTGTACAATTTTTGGGTGTGGGAAGTATTTTGCATTATAAAATCCAGCACTCAATTAGGAAATCATTGTATAAAAACTGCCCTCTGGTTTCACAATCCTAAACGCTATAATTTATTGCTGCCACTATCCACACTGTATATATCAGCTGAATGTGATTAGTTAGTCAGGCTAATTGTACAGTAACACACACCTCAGTCATACACAACACACCGCACATGCATCACTTTTAAAAATGGCCCACACTGAAGGTGGAACTGGTGCTCCTAAGGGGCGTGGCATCTTGAGGCGTTAGAATTGTAAATGGTCTTAAGGGAGTGGTTTTCTCTGGGGGCTTGGGCCAATTAGAACAAGAACACATAGCACATTAGAAAACACCTTCTTTTTCCCTCGGGAACAGTCTCAATTGGTCAGGGCATGGGCTCTACAACGTGTCGAAAGCTTTCCACAGGGATGCTGGCCCATGTTAACTCCAATGCTTCCCGCAGTTGCAGTTCTTGAAACACTCAAACTGGTGCGCCTGGCACTTACTACCATGCCCCGTACAAAGGCACTTAAATCTTTTGTCTGGCCCATTCGCCCTCTGAATGGCACACATACACAATCCATGTCTCAATTGTCTCATGGCTTAAAAATCCTCCTTTATCCTGTCTCCTCCCCTTCATCTACACTGATTGAAGTGGATTTAACATCAATAAGGGATCATAGCTTTCACCTGGATTCACCGGGTCAGTAAATGTCATGGAAAGAGCAGGTGTTCCTAATGTTTTGTGCATTCAGCGTAATTGTCTGCAGTGATTGGGAAATGCAAGAATGTTAACAACAAAGACATCCTTAAAAAGTGTAAAAAAATGTGTGTTCAGATTGGTAATTGTTTTGTGAATGGTGTGTTGTGTTGTGTAATGTGGATTTAGTTTTTTTATCAGAAGGGTGTAAAAACTTCTCTCTCTCCATCTCTCCCTCTCTCTCCATATATCCTCTCTCTCTCTCTCCTTCTCTCTCTCTCTCTCTCTCTCTCTCTCCTTCGATGTCTCTGTCTCTCTCTCTCTCTCTCTCCTTCGATGTCTCTCTCTCTCTCATCTGGATCCCTCATCTGATAGCTGTGTCCTCTGTTCTATATTTAGTCCACGGAAAGTCAATCCCAGCAGTGTTTGTGTGTGTGTGTGTGTGTGTGTGTGTGTCTGTTCCGTTTCCGTCTGCCAGACGAGGGCCCCTCGTCTGGCCCGATAAAGACTTTCTGAACAGCCAGGAGGCCTCTGCCACACACGCACACAGCCGCATAGTGGTTGGGGAAATGGACCAGAAAAATGGAGGTCTGGGGTTCAAACGTTCTTACTGTTCTCCCCTTGAGCTACTCAGGCCTGTGTCAAAGTCCTGCTATATGAAGAGAATACTCTCTCCCTCCCCCTCTCTTTTTCTTCCCTCCCCTTTTCCTTCTCTCTCTCTTTCCCTCTATCTATCCCTCTCTCTCTCTCTCTCTCTCCTTCCCTCTCTCTCCTTCCCTCGCTCCTTTGCTCTCTCTATTCTTCCAGGTGGTCTCGTCCTGAGCAGGTGAACAGGGTGTTAGAGTTCAACTGTGTACCTGTTGGTAGAAGGGGAGGAGCCCATGTGTGTTTATAACAGCTTTCAACTGTTTGAAGACCACACCCGTTGTAATCTGACACCAGGAACCACCTACAGCTTCATTGTTGCTGTGGGAACACGCCATAGAGATTGCTAGAGGACACATAATTGCATCTATCCCATTATTGAGGACATCTCTATTTTGAAGTACTACTTCTATGAGTTGGTAAACAAACTGAAAGGTTGCATACTGCCCCCTGGAGTGTGTTTTCTGAACAGGTATAAAGCCAAGGATGGCGATTTACTGCCACCTACAGTTATGGAATGTTTCCTCACAAGTATAATTCATTTGTTGTTCCCTCCTGATGACCTGGATGGAATTATGTGATCCCTTCTTAACCCATAGGATGTACCACTCAGTTGACTACTTCAAAATGTTGAAAGTCCTTATTGGTGCTGCCCATGCTAAATTGGACTTTTAGGCACTAGAGTCCTCTATCTATCTCTATGGTACTTACACACACTCCCCTGCGTATTTATTTACACAGTGAAGCTAAAACTTTGAATTGTCTCCATACTCCAGCATATTGGATTTGAGGGGTTTTATATGAGGTGACAGTACAGAATGTCCCCTTTTATCTGAGCATATTTTCATGCATATCTATTTTACTGTTTTGAAATGAAAGCACTTCATGTATCTAGTCCCCCATTTTGAAGGAGTCATAAAGATGTGGACAAATTCACTCATAGTGTATTAAATTTAGTCAGAAGTTAAGTATTTGGTCCCATATTTCTAGCACAAAACGGCTACATCAAAACTTGTGAATCTACAAACTGGATGCATTTGCTGTTTGTTTTGGCTGTGTTTCAGATTATTTTGTGCCCAATAGAAATGAATGGTCAATATTTTATTGTAATTTTTATTGTAAATAAGAATAGAATGTTTCTGAACACTTTTACATTAATGTGGATGGTACCATTTTAAGGGATAATCGTGAATGAATCGTGAATAATGTTGAGTGAGAATGTTACGGAGGCATAAATATCATAGCCCCCCAAAAATGCTAACCTCCCCTGTTGTTGGTGATGGTGAGAGGTTATCATATTTCCAGCAAGACAATAACCCCAAGCACACATCAAAATCCATAAAGAAATGGTTAAACATTTTAGAAAATAGACTAAGTGCCATTGTCATCGCAAAGTGAGGCATTGAAAGGTATTGACAGGTATTGAAAGGTATTGAAAAAAGGGGTACCAATCATTTTGAGTACTATCCATTTCCTATTTATTTTTTTACATCTCGATCTGAGCAATTGTATTCATATAAAATGAAATAATAAAAAATAAAAAATGTGAGCATACAATATACTGTAGCTCAGTATCGGTATGATTGATTTCATACAGTCTTTGCTAATCTTTATCAAGGGTGTCAATAATTATGGACCTGATCGTATATATATGTGTCTCCCATGTATTCAGACATGTAGGGTGGAGGCTGCCCCCCTAGCGAGGCTCACATAGAACATCCCTGCCCACTCCGTCACCCCCCTCTGCTCCCACGCCCTCAACATCACCTGAACACCCCCGGGCACACCCAACGGTAAGCGTTGGGGAGGGGTTGTGAGGTCAAAGGGGGGAAGAGGGGGGTCATTTCATTTACTTGACACGGCAGTTGAAACTAGATGGTCCAACGAAGTGCCACTTGGGGATGGGGGAAAACAGTAAGGCATGAGGAGCTAAACACACCTTGTATTTGTACACACACCTCAAGCTGGAAAACATTTGAATACAGAGAGATGTTTTCTGAAATTGACGGTATCATTTCACATACTAGTCACAGCAATCAAAAGACGCTTGCATTCCCATACGCGTCACAGACACATTTAGATGAGTGATTGTAAAAGTACTGTGAAGGATATAGTGAGAGAGAGAGAGAGAGAGAGAGAGAGAGAGAGAGAGAGAGAGAGAGAGAGAGAGAGAGAGATGATAAGATGATAGCGCTAGCTGCTTCTTTAAGTGGATGGCAAGTGCTCTCTTTTGACTGAAGCTGTGAACTGCAGGCTGGGACCACGCTGCCATAAGAGATCCTCACACACACACACACACTTAAATATAAAGCACGTACACACACACACACACATTATTTCCTTCATTACCTTTTTGTTTAGCAGGTGTTAACACTCGTACAAACACTTACACACGTCGTTGAGCAGACGCTCTTACCAAACAATGTATGGTGTACAGAATAAAGCATCACAAGTAAAACTATTTGGAGTTTGATGAGAAATATGGGGGACGTATGACATGTTGGTAAAGGACTGTATAGAAGGAAAGACATCTGATGCTATATAATGGTTTGCTATATATGCCCTGAGGAGAACATGTGCTAAACATGAGACATCTCTGGTATATTTGAGACATCGCTGGTATATTTGAGTATGTCACCATTTTATTGCTGTCAATGCTCTTACTTCAATAACCAAAAATGTATTTAAAAAATATATATATATTGAGTTAGCTTTTGGTGGTGAATATTTTGGTCTATTGAAAAAGAAGCGTATTTGTTTTATGGATTTCATTTCTTCTGCTAAAGAAATATCTGCATCCTTTTTTCTAAGATCATTCTACATTCGGCGATCTCATCACCACTTAAATGAAGGCGATAAAATAAAACAGTGATCTGAAATAAATACTCTCAATGAAGAGCCTAAAGAAATCCTGAACACTTCCTCGTTACCATTTCATTTCCTTTAATGCGTAATAAAACCTCACTCTTCTGCCAACTCAATGAAAGCCTGTAGAATGCACAGTATCATGTTCAACGTGTGTGTATGATGTGTGTATGATGTGTAAAGCATGTGTGTATGGGTGGGATGTATGAGATGTGTGTATAATGCGTATAGTGTATAACGTAGTGTGTGTGCATTTCGCTCCATAAACCCTCCACGCCTATTAGACGTGAAAAATGACAGCGTCGCTAATCTGACAGCCATTTATTATGAGGGAAAAAAACGTCACAATTACCAGATTATCTCGCATTTAAAACGCCATCAAATGGCTTTAATTCTTGTCAAAGGATGCGTCGTATAATTATTTTTGCCCTGGCTGCTCACAATATGGAGTCAGTATGTAGTCTATATGATTTCCTTGGTTTCACACTACTAGAAGTCTGGAGGAGTTTTCCCCCAATTTTCCTGGGGATTTGTTGGCTAATCCCACAGGGGATTAAAGTGTGGGAAACATGGAGACAAGCAGGAGAATAAGCCTGTTATGTATTAGGCTTCCTATCAACCTGGGCTTATTACAACACTCTCACAGCCACGGATTCACTGGGGCTGTGTCCCAGATTGCACCCTATTCCCTATTTAGTGCACATCGGGCGCTGGTCAAAAGTAGTGCACTACGTAGGGAACAGGGCGCCGTTTTGGACGCACCCCCCCCCTAGTGTGGAGATGTACTAGCGTCTGCTTTGTGTCTTTATTTCTTTACACAGACGTGAAATGGTTTTCTCTGGGTGGACGCATTATCATTAAAGCAGAATAGGTTCTTACCACAAACATGATCTTTTGAGCCCCATATGCATTTTGATGGAGGAAGAAGAGACTTTGGCTCCCATGCTGTTTCATTATGTGCCTGTAATAATGTTTGGATAATTCCTTGTGATTTCATTTACTGACGGTTGTGTGTGTGTGTTTTGTGTGTGCTTGCGTGCATTTGTGCGGGCGTTTGTTTGCCTGCGCATGCACACTTCAGTGTGTGTGTATCAGTGGTGGCTGCTGAGGGGAGGACAGCTCATAACAATGGCAGGTATAGAGTCAGTGTAATGGTATCAGCCACATGGAAGCCACGTGTTTGATGTGTTTGATACCATGCCATATACTCAATTCCAGCCATTATTACGTCCTCCCCTCAGCAGCATCCACTGGCGTGTGTGTGCGCTTGTGTGTGTTCATGCATGCATTTATGCCTGTACATTCTTGAATGTGTGTGTACGTGTGTGTTCCTCTCCTGTCCTCTAGGAGTGATCAGCAGCTGTGGTATGTGGATGAATGCTGTGCTGGTCCAGAACTCTAACTCCTTGTGGTGCTGTCTCCCAGCACTGTGCCCCCCGGACCACTGGTGAGTCACACACACACACACACACACACACACACACACACACACACACACACACACACACACACACACACACACACACACACACACACACACACGTGCGCGCGATCATACATGCACAAACAAACTTGGTGTCTATGTGCTAGGCATTTTGTTGCATACAATATATTTGCATTCTGATACCGCGGCTTACGTGTGTGTGCAGCCGTTGTCTGCCTGTGTATGTCTGAGTGTGCATGTGTATCCTGTGTGGGCGTCAGGCAGGTTGACGTTTATTGGGATGAATCTTGTCCTGGAGGCAGAACTGAGCGATATCCACTAGATGGGCCAGCTGCAAAGTCAAAATTTAAACATACAAGACGAACTGGCATAAAGAGACAGGAAACACAGGGATAAATACACTGAGGAAAATAAGTGACACCTGGAGGGGGTGGAGACAATAACGAGGGCAGGTGTAACTGATCAGGGTGTGACAAGGTTAGTGTTAAGGTTAAGTTTAAAATCAGACTTTATGACTTTGTGGCTCTGAGAGCTAGTGACCACTCTGCAGAGCTGCCTCCAGAACAAGATTCATGAAGAAAAGCGCTAACCTGCGTGTGTCCGCTGGCAGAAGGCATCATAAAGGTGATCTATTCTGGGGGCAAAACAAATGGCCATCGGATGACAATGGCATTTGGTAGAAATGCCACTCGAGAGAGGCAGGACCTGGGATGTGATGGGATGGGCTCTCCTTCAATATGACTATGTACAGTATGTTCTCATACACTGCCAATGCAGCATGGACTAAAGAGGGGAGGACATGGTGAGGGCAGGGTAGGGGGCGAGAGGGGAAAGGGAGATAACAGGGGAAAGTAGAGGGGCAAGGGAGACATAGGAAGGGATCAGGGGAGACATTTGTGTGGTTTCTGATCTGTGAGAAATTGATTTGTGAAAGCTCTTTTCAACTTCATTTTGATTTACTGATAATAATGATAATTATTATGACAATGTTAATATGTGTAAATCAAATCAAAATAACATGTTATTTGTCACATGTTTCGTAAACAACAGATGTAGACTAAAGCCAAAATCTGTGAGGATTGACACTGGAGACAGGAAGCAGGTACAGGGAGAACATTTAATAAATAACGGACAGGAACCGTGTCTGGACAGGGGACAAAATAACAACATCAATGCATACACAGGGAACAAACGGGGGAGCAGACAGTTATAGACAATCAACAAAGGGAATGAGTCCAGGTGAGTCCAATGAGCGCTGCTGCGCGTAATGATGGTGACAGGTGTGCGTAATGAAGGGCAGCCTGGCACCCTCGAGAGAGAGAGAGGGAGTATGCATGACAAAATCACATTGCGAGACACCCGTCAATGGTGTGAAATTTGCGTGCGAGAGTAGCCAGCATCAATTGACATACACTGCGTAGCGTATGCTAACGTGATTGTCATGAAAATCAATAGTAAACAGTTGTATTTGTTCGCTATGAAGCCCCTGGGAGTTATTGTTGTGAGTTCCTTTTCACTCACCATAGATGTCCTATGGGACTGTGTTAATTAAACTGTTGTTGCTTTGTTAGATCACGAGGATGTTGATAAACAAACAGTCTAATTCTTCTATAGTATTCTCTCTTGCCAACGAGTTTTCCAGCTCTAGCCTGCATAGGCTATATGGCTATGATCGAAATCAACACAGGATGGATGCAATTGTTTTCATATACAGTATGTAGTCTACTGATGAACCTTAGCTTACAGCCCAATATAATTGCATTTAAACTATATTTAGTCGACTTAGCATAGGGAAGATCATAACAATTCCTCTAATCCCTGTGGGGATGACGTCATCGATGCAGACTTGTTTACATGCTGCTGTGCGTTTTGTTGCCAACCTTACTTTGCTACCTGAAACTTTACGGTTTTTGCTTTTTAATTACCGTTTATATTGTTTTGTTTTTCTCATCACTCAACTTTTTTTCATTCTACTTTTTCACTCCGGATGTTTTATCTGGATATGGTTCGTCAAGACATCCAACATCCGAAGCTAAGTAGTAACATTAACATGATGCCTTCTGATTGCAGTCGCTGTACTCATAATATTCAGGAGAATGATCGCCTTACGGCGACGATAGCTGTGCCGCAAGCCCAGCTTCAGACGCAATCGTTAGGCAAGGGTAATTTCAGTGTAGGAAAGGATGAAACAGTGTCTGTGCCTCCAGTAAGTACAGATAGTAACGTTAGTATAAATCCCCTCGCACGGTCCCCGCAGCCAGACAACTTTCTCATGGCCTCTGGAGGGAAATGCTGTACGAATGCTCAACCGGTGTCGGTCATTCAGCCGACAGAAACTTTCAACCGGATCTCCCCATTAAGCAGCGAGTTGGAGTCAGAGGCTGAGCCTTCTCTGGTCTCTTCTCCTCCCGTTACGGGGTCTGAGACGCCGAAGGCTCCCACCATTAGCTCTGACAAATTGAAAACCCTAGTCATTGGCGACTCCATTACCCACAGTAGTAGACTTCAAATGAATCATCCAGCGATCATACACTGTTTACCAGGGGACAGGGCTACCGACGTTAAGGCTAATCTGAAGATTGTGCTGGCCAACGCTAAAACTGGCAAGTGTTGAGAGTATAGAGATATTGTTATCCATGTCAGCACCAACGATGTTAAGATGAAACAGTCAGAGGTCACCAAGCGCAACATAGCTTCAGCGTGTAAATCAGCTAGAAAGATGTGTCGGCATCGAGTAATTGTCTCTGGCCCCCTCCCAGTTAGGGGGAGTGATGAGCTCTACAGCAGAGTCTCACAACTCAATCGCTGGTTGAAAACTGTTTTCTGCCCCTCCCAAAAGATAGAATTTGTAGATAATTGGCCCTCTTTCTGGGACTCACCCACAAACACGACCAAGCCTGGCCTGTTGAGGAGTGACGGACTCCATCCTAGCTGGAGGGGTGCTCTCATCTTATCTACGAACATAGACAGGGCTCTATCTATCCTAGCTCCACAATGAAATAGGGTGCAGGCCAAGCAGCAGGCTGTTAGCCAGCCTGCCAGCATAGTGGAGTCTGCCACTAGCACAGTCAGTGTAGTCAGCTCAGCTATCCCCATTGAGACTGTGTCTGTGCCTCGACCTAGGTTGGGTAAAACTAAACATGGCCGTGTTTGCCTTAGCAATCTTCCTAGAATAAAGACCTCCTCCATTCCTGCCATTATTGAAAGAGATCATGATACCTCACATCTCAAAATAGGACTACTTAATGTTAGATCCCTCACTTCAAAGGCAGATAGTCAATTAACTCATCACTGATGATTATTTTGATGTGATTGGCCTGACTGAAATATGGCTTAAGCCTAATGAATTTACTGTGTTAAATGAGGCCTCACCTCCTGGTTACACTAGTGACCATACCATCGTGCATCCCACAAAGGCGGAGGTGTTGCTAACATTCACGATTGCAAATTTCAATTTACAATAAAAAACCTGACGTTTTTGTCTTTTGAGCTTCTAGTCATGAAATCTATGCAGCCTACCCAATCACTTGTTATAGCTACTGTTTACAGGCCTCCTGGGCCATATACAGCGTTCCTCACTGAGTTCCCTGAATTACTATCGGACCTTGTAGTCATAGCAGATAATATTCAAATTTTGGGTGACTTTAATATTCACATGGAAAAGTCCACAGACCCACTCCGAAAGGCTTTCGGAGCCATCATCGACTCAGTGGGTTTTGTCCAACAGGTCTCTGGACCTACTCACTGCCACAGTCATACTCTGGACCTAGTTTTGTCCCATGGAATAAATGTTGTGGATCTTAATGATTTTCCTCATAACCTTGGACTATCGGACCACCATTTTATTATGTTTGCAATCGCAACAAATAATCTGCTCAGACCCCAACCAAGGAGCATCAAAAGTCGTGCTATAAATTCTCAGACAACCCAAAGATTCCTTGATGCCCTTCCAGACTCCCTCTGCCTACCCAAGAACAAAATTCAGTTAACCACCTAACTGAGGAACTCAATTTAACCTTGCGCAATACCCTAGATGTAGTTGTACCCCTAAAAACTAAAATCACAAGAAACTAGCTCCCTGGTATACAGAAGATACCCGAGCTCTGAAGCAAGCTTCCAGAAAATTGGAACAGACAGTACCGTGCAGTACCGAAGAGCCCTTACTGCTGCTCGATCATCCTATTTTTCTAACTTAATTGAGGAAAATAAGAAAAATCCTAAATTCCTTTTTGATACTGTCGCAAAGCTAACTAAAAAGCAGCATTCTCCAAGAGAGGATGGCTTTCACTTCAGCAGTAATAAATTAATGAACTTCTTTGAGGAAAAGATCATGATCATTAGAAAGCAAATTACGGACTCCTCTTTAAACCTGCATATTCCTCCAAAGCTCAGCTGTCCTGAGTCTGCACAACTCTGCCAGGACCTAGGATCAAAAGAGACACTCAAGTGTTTTAGTACGATATCTCTTGACACAATGATGAAATAAATCATGGCCTCTAAACCTTCAAGCTGCATACTGGACCCTATTCCAACTAAACTACTGAAAGAGCTGCTTCCTGGACTTGGCCCTCCTATGTTGAACAAAATAAACGGCTCTCTATCCACCAAATGTGTACTAAACTCTCTAAAAGTGGCAGTAATAAAGCCTCTCTTGAAAAAGCCAAACCTTGACCCAGAAAATATAAAAAACTATCGGGCTATATCGAATCTTCCATTCCTCTCAAACATTTTAGAAAAGGCTGTTGTGCAGCAACTCACTGCCTTCCTGAAGACAAACAATGTATACAAAATGCTTCAGTCTGGTTTTAGACCCCATCATAGAACTGAGACTGCACTTTTGAAGGTGGTAAATTACCTCTTAATGGCGTCAGACCGAGGCTCTGCATCGGTCCTCGTGCTCCTAGACCTTAGTGTTGCTTTTGATACCATCGATCACCACATTATTTTGGAGAGATTGGAAACCCAAATTGGTCTACACGGACAAGTTCTGACCTGGTTTAGATCTTATCTGTCGGAAAGATATCAATTTGTCTCTGTGAATGGTTTGTCCTCTGACAAATCAACTGTAAATTTCGGTGTTCCTCAAGGTTCCGTTTTAGGACCATTGTTGTTTTCACTATATATTTTACCTCTTGAGGATGTCATTTGAAAACATAATGTTAACTTTCACTGCGTTGCGGATGACACACAGCTGTACATTTCAATGAAACATGGTGAAGCCCCAAAATTGCCCTCGCTGGAGGCCTGTGTTTCAGACATAAGGAAGTGGATGGCTGCAAACTTTCTACTTTTAAACTCAGACAAAACAGAGATGCTTGTACTTGGTCCCAAGAAACAAAGAGAAATTCTGTTGAATCTGACGATTAATCTTGATCGTTGTACAGTCATCTCAAATAAAACTGAAGGACCTCTGCATTTCTCTGGACCCTGATCTCCCTTTTGACGAACATAGCAAGACTGTTTCAAGGACAGCTTTTTTCCATCTACGTAATATTGCAAAAATCAGAAACTTTCCGTCCAAAAATTATGCATAAAAATGTATCCATGCTTTTGTTACTTTTGTTAGACTACTTCAATGCTCTACTTTCCGGCTACCCGGATAAAGCACTAAATAAACTTCAGTTAGTGCTAAATACGGCTGCTAGAATCCTGACTAGAACCAAAAAATATGATCATATTACACTAGTGCTAACCTCCCTACACTGGCTTCCTGTTAAATCAAGGGCTGATTTAAAGGTTTTACTGCTAACCTACAAAGCATTACATGGGCTTGCTCCTAACTATCTTTCCGATTTGGTAAGAAGACGCAGGCCTCCTAATTGTCCCTAGAATTTCTAAGCAAACTGCTGGAGGCAGGGCTTTCTCCTATAGAGCTCCATTTTTATGGAAAGGTCTGCCTACCCATGTGAGAGACTCAAACTTGGTCTCAACCTTTAAGTCTTTACTGAAGACTCATCTCTTCAGTAGGCCATATGATTGAGTGTAGTCTGGCCCAGGAGTGTGAAGGTGAACGGAAAGGCTCTGGAGCAACGAACCGCCCTTGCTGTCTCTGCCTGGCCGGTTTCACACTCTCCACTGGGATTCTCTGCCTATAACCCTATTACAGGGGCTGAGTCACTGGCTTACTGGTGCTCTTCCATGCCATCCCTGGGAGGGGTGTTTCACATGAGTGGGTTGAGTTGCTGACATGCTCTTCCTGTCTGGGTTGGCAGCGTCCCCCCCCCCTCTTTGGTTGTGCCGTGGCGGTGATCTCCGTGGGCTATACTCGGCCTTGTCTCAGGATGGTAAGTTGGTGGTTGAAGATATCCCTCTAGTGGTGGGGGGCTGTGCTTTGGCAAAGTGGGTGGGGTTATATCCTACATGTTTGGCCCTGTCCGGGGGTTTCATCGGACGGGGCCACAGTGTCTCCTGACCCCTCGTCTCAGCCTCCAGTATTTATACTGCAGTAGTTTATGTGTCGGGGGGCTAGGGTCAGTCTGTTATATCTGGAGTATTTATCCTGTCTTATCCGGTGTCCTGTGTGAATTTAAGTATGCTCTCTCTAATTCTCCCTTTCTCTCTTTCTTTCTCTCTCTCGGAGGACCTGAGCCCTATGACCATGCCTCAGGACTACCTGGCCTGATGACTCCTTGCTGTCCCCAGTCCCCCTGGCCGTGCTGCTGCTCCAGTTTCAACTGTTCTGCCTGCGGCTATGGATCCCTGACCTGTTCACCGGACGTGCTACCTGGCCCAGACCTGCTGTTTTCAACTCTCTAGAGACAGCAGGAGCGGTAGAGATACTCTCAATGATCGGCTAAGAAAAGCCAACTGACATTTACTCCTGAGGTGCTGACTTGATGCACCCTTGACTACTACTGTGATTATTATTATTTGACCATGCTGGTCATTTATGAACATTTGAACATCTTGGCCTTGTTCTATTAAAATCTCCACCCGGCAAAGCCAGAAGAGGACTGGCCACCCCTCATAGCCTGGTTCCTCTCTAGGTTTCTTCCTAGGTTTTGGCCTTTCCAGGGAGTTTTTTCTAGCCACGGTGCTTCTACACCTGCGTTGCTTGCTGTTTGGGGTTTTAGGCTGGGTTTCTGTACAGCACTTTGATATATCAGCTGATGTACGAAGGGTTTTATAAATACATTTGATTTGATGCACTTATTAAAGAAGCCGGTGACTGATGTGGTAAACTCCTCAATATTATTGGATGAATCCTGGAACATATTCCAAGTCTGTGCCAGTGAAACAGTCCTGTAACTCAGCGTCCACTTCCTCGGACCACTTCCATATTGAGCGCGTCACTTGTACTTCTTGTTTGAACAGGAATCAGGAGGATAGAGTAATGGCTAGATTTGCCAAAGGGAGGGTAAGGAAGTGCCTTGTATGCATTTCTATGTGTGAAGTAAAGGTGATCTAGAGTATTGTTGATTCTATTTGCACATGCTGGTAAAAATGAAGTAAAATGGATTTCAGTTTTTCTGCATTAAAATCACCAGCCACGAGAAGCGCCGCCCCTGGATGTTTGTTTATAGCCCTATATACGGCTCGTTGAGTGCGGTCTTAGTGCCAGCAATGGTTTGTGTTAGTAAAAAGACTGCTGTGAAAAATATAGATAAAAACGGTCTTAGTAAATAATTTTTAGGGCAGCTTATTATGGGGTATTCTAACTCAAGATGTCATTATCAATAGAGATCGCGTACCAGCGCTTGTTAACAAAGAGACACAACTAAATCGTCCCATCCTAAATTGGTTTAGACATGAATGGTCCACCCCCTGGATAGACATATGGTGTCTCCTGTAACCTGGAAGAGGTAATACTGTACAGTCGTGACCAAAAGTTTTGAGAATGACACAAATATTAATTTCCACAAAGTTTGCTGCTTCAGTGTCTTTAGATATTTTTGTCAGATATTACTATGGAATACTGAAGTATAATTACAAGCATTTCATAAGTGTCAAAGGCTTTTAATGACAATTACATGAAGTTGATGCAAAGACTTAATGTTTGCAATGTTGACACTTCATTTTCAAGACGTATGCAATCCGCCCTGGCATGATGCCAATTAACTTCTGGGCCACATCCTGACTGATGGCAGCCCATTCTTGCATAATCAGTGTTTCCTTGCAGGTAACCAAGGTTGACAGAGGAAGAACAATGATTCCAAGCACCACCCTCCATTTGAAGCTTCCAGTCTGTTATTCAAACTCAATCAGCATGACAGAGTGATCTCCAGCCTTGTCCTCGTCAACACTCACACCTGTTTTAACGAGAGAATCACTGACATGATGTCAGCTGGTCCTTTTGTGGCAGGGCTGAAATGCAGTGGAAATGTTTTTGGGGAATTCAGTTCATTTGCATGGCAAAAAGGGAATTTTCATTTAATTGCAATTCATCTGATCACTCTTCATTACATTTCAGCGTCATCCAGGTTTGGCTGGGGTTGTCAATAAGAACTTGTTCTTAATTAACTGACTTGCCCAGTTAAATAAAGGAAAAATAAAAAAAAATACAGTGAAATGTTTACTTACAAGCCCTTAAAAAAAACGTAGGCCTAGGGGGCAGTGTTTGGAAGTTCGGATACATTACATAACCAAAGTAAACTGTCTGTTACTCGGAATATGAATATGCATGTGATTGAATATGCATGTGATTGGTAGCACTGGATAAAAAACACGCTGAAGTTTCTAGAGCTGTTAAAATAATGTCTGTGAGTATAACAGAACTGATATTGCAGGCAAAAACCAGAGGAAAATCCATCCAGAATTATTTTTTTAAGGTCACTGTCCATTTCAATTTTCTCCGGGATTGAACATACTGCATTCTGTCTTAAATTTTATTTACATATTAGGGTACCTAAAGATTTATTAGAAACGTTGTTTGACTTGTTTGGACTAAGTTTATTGGTAACTTTTGGGATTCCTTTGTATGCATGATGAACTAGTGGAACGGGGGGATTACTGAATCAAACGAGCCCACTAAACTTTGGGATATAAAGGACTTTATCAAACAAAACAACCATTTATTGTGTAGCTGGGATCCTTGGGATTGCAAACAGAGGAAGATCTTCAAAGCTATTTCTGACTTTTGTAATGCCTCTGCTGGTTTGGAAAATGTTTTTAATGCTATTGTAGGCTGGGCGCTGTCCTCAGATAATCGCATGGTATGCTTTCGCCGTAAAGCCTTTTTGAAATCTGACAACGCGGTTGGTTTAACAAGAAGTTTTGCATTTAAATGATGTAGGAGACTTGCATGTTCATGAATGTTTAATAAAACAATTTTGTCATTTGAATTTGGTGCGCTCCAGCATCACCGGATGTTGTCGATTTTGATCTCGTTAACGGGATCCGTGCGCTAAACTAACAATGCAGTTTTAAGAAAATACCTAAAAAAGTAAGAGATAAGAGTAACAAATCATTCAAGAGCAACAGTAAATAACAACAGTGTGGCTATATACAGCGGGTACTGGTACAGAGTCAATGTGCGGGGGCACCGGTGTCGAGGTAATGTAGGTAATATGTACATGTAGGTACAGTTATTAAAGTGACTAATAACTGAGAGTAGCAGCAGCGTAGAGGGGGGGTGCAATGCAAATAGTCTGGTTAGCCATTCGATTAGATGTTCAGGAGATGTTCAGGAGTCTTATGGCTTGGGGGTAGAAGCTGTTTAGAAGCCTCTTGGACCTAGATTTGGCAGTCCGGTACCACTTGCCATGCAGTAGCAGAGAGAACAGTCTATGACTAGTGTGGCTGGAGTCTTTGACAATTTTTAGGGCCTTCCTCTGACACCGCCTTGTATAGAGGTCCTAGATGGCAGGAAGCTTGGCCCTGGTGATGTACTGTGCCGTACACACTACCCTCTGTAGTGCCTTGAGGTCAGAGGCCGAGAAGGTACCATACCAGGCAGTGATGCAACCCGTCAGGATGCTCTCGATGGTGCAGCTGTAAAACCTTTTGAGGATCTGAGGACCCATCTCCTGAGGGGGAATAGGTTTTGTTGTGACCTCTTCACGACTGTCTGGGTGTGCTTGGACCATGTTAGTTTGTTGGTGATGTGGACACCAATGAACTTGAAGCTCTCAACCTGCTCCACTACAGCCCTGTAAATGAGAATGGGGACGTGCTCGGTCCTCCCTTTCCTGTAGTCTACAATCATCTCCTTTGTCTTGATCACATTGAGGTTGTTGTCCTGGCACCACATGGCCAGGTCTCTGACCTATTCCCTATAGACTGTCTCGTTGTTGTCGCTGATCAGGCCTACTACTGTTGTGTCATCGGCAAACTGAATGATGGTGTTGGAGTCGTGCCTGGCCGTGCAGTCATGAGTGAACAGGGAGTACAGGAGGGGATTGATCAGGCACCCCCGAGGGGCCCTGTGTTGAGGATCAGCGTGGCGGATGTGTTGTTACCAACCCTGATATATCCCTTAAACAATGTAAACTACGCTTTGGTCATATTATTGCTCACACAATTTCTGCTTGCCGCAAAATTGGAAAACTATGTACTGTAACTGGGAATCAAAATGGCATACTCATAATCCAATATTTAAAAATAATGCCTTGCGATCTGGTGGGCAACCTTTTGCATCCCCCCAATGTTCCAAATTTGGAATCCGTACCTTACCACGTAACCTTACCAAAATGATGTACAGTAATGGTTTCAGAACATTCCAAGATTTGAATGACACACACATATTACCAGGCAGCAATTCTTGCCTTTGGAGTCCCTTTGGTAATCCAACTACTGAACCATCCAGTGATGAGATTTATAAAAAAAAAAGTAATTTCTATTATATATAAAGATTTTTGGAAAGCTCAAATACTCAGATAGCCATTAAAAAACTATGGTCCACAGATCTAAGTTTATCTGAACAACCATTTAACTGGAACAGAAAATTGAAAAAATATGACCTTGGCATCCTGTAATCCGAACTATCAACTTGTACATTTGTGACTCACACTCTGGATCCGATCTTATGTAGCAACATTTGAATTCCTGTTTTTTTTTACATTGGATAAAAGTAGAGACTCAGAGCTACAAAATGGTATATCATACGCTGCATTTGAGGAAACACTGGGAAAGTAATTCTGCTTTGAAAGTTGATCAACTTGTAAACTCACTTTTGAGAAAACCTACTTTCAATGTTTTGGTACTACTAATGGAGAGCCCTTCTTTGTCTACACACATTCAGCATTGTTCAAACCCTTTAGGGGTTGATCCAACCATTCTGTACTAACTTGCCAGCTACATCCAGACATCTACTAGAGAGAGAGAACAGCTCACTGAACATTACTTGCCCTATCGCTCTATCTGTGGTTTTGCATTCAGAGCGCACACTGGACGCTCTGGTAAATAAGTAGGGTTGTTCTGAAAGCTCTGACCTCACAACTACTGTCAGGCACCCAAGCTAACTGGCTAACATTGGCTTTCTACTTACAGACACATAATGAGAGAACACCCCAATCTGACCATTTTACTCACCCTAGCAGAGCTGGTTAGGCTTTTGTCATGTTATCCAGAGCATTGGTGACTAACTGTGCTGCCGGCAACACTGATAAAGGAAATATTCAATGGGTGTTGAGCGTTCAAAAATGCATCAGTTATTCTGCGCTCTGGCACACTAAAATGAGACTCTTTTGTTAAGAAATGTAGCTAGATAACTAGCTAGCTAAACAATGAATCCCTATGCATGATGTAACGTTAGTTAGCGAGCCAGCCAGCTAATGTTAGCTAGCTAGCTAACAGTACACTTTAACTTGAAATGAAAATACTTTGTCAAAATTAGAGTGGAGTCTTTTGTTAATACATGTAGCTAGCTAGCTAAACAATGGACCATAATCACAACTCATGACATTACTAGCCTGCATGAATCTGCAGGTAGCTAACCAACCAGGTTCTATGGCTATAACTAGTCAAGCAAATGTGTCTGAGATACGATGTATCCCAGACAGCTAACGTTAGCTAGCTAACAGTACACTTTAATTGAAACCACTTTCTGTCAAATTTAGAAACGTGTAATATCTGAAAATCTTACCAGTATACATTATGTTCGGACGTGTCTCCTGTCTGATGCCATGCATGGTTGCCTTGTTTGAAGATGTAATCCAGGCTGGTGTTTTCTCCATCTCCATAGCTATCATACTCGAAATCCACTGATTTCAAAACTTGGTCCTACAGAAAGTGGAGAGCATATACATAACGTTAGCTAGCGAGCCAGACAGCTAACGTTAGCTAGCTAACAATACACTTTAACTTGACATTTGGTTTATGCAGATTAACTATGCAATACATTTTTTTAAAGCCTCGTTCGAAACGATTAACTAAACATACTGACCAGCTCCAATAGACAGATGCATGCTATATGGTAGACCAATCCAAACTCATCTCTCGGCATGTCCAGCCCACTCATTATCTCAGCCAATCATGGCTAGTGGGAAGGTTTCTTATTTTCTTCTGTGGCTAAAACAACTAGGCTCATAGTTTAACAAGTCTATTCATATTTAAAGATGGAATACAAGTTTGTTATTAAGGCACATGAAAGTTCACATGTTCCAGAAGGCATTTCTGACAAAAAACGCATTTTGATCAACATTTTTGTTTCTCCTCATTCTAACCGCTGACACCAGGATTGTGAAACATTTGCCAATTATTATTTCAAATTTCTTCAAGCTCCATCAGATTGTTTCTAGGCAACCATTTTGAAGTCTTGACATAGATTTTCATGTAGATTTAAGTCAAAACTGTAACTCAGCCACTCAGGAACATTCACTGTCTTCTTAGTAAGCAACTCCAATGTAGATTTCGTCTTGTGTTTCACGTTATTGTCCTGCTGAAAGGTGAATTATCTCCCAATGTCTCAATGTCTGGTGGAACACAGACTGAACCAGGTTTTCCTGTACTTAGCTCCATTTAATTTATTTTTCATCCTGAATAACTCCCCAGTCCTTAACAATTACAAGCATACCGATAACATGATGCAGCCAGCACTATGCTTGAAAATATGGAGAGTGGTGCTGGAATTTTTTCCGGCAACTAAGTTAGGAAGGATGTTTGTATTGACAGGGTGTATTTACAGTAGAGACACCATCCAAAGTTTAATGAATAGCTTCACCACGCTCAAAAGGATATTCAATGTTTGCTTCTTCATTTTACCCGTCTTTGTGGTTGAATCTGTGTTTGAAATGTACTGCTCGACTGAGTGACCTCACAGATCATTGTATGTGGGGGGTACAGAGATAAGGTAGTCATTCAAAAATCATGTTAAACACTATTATTGCACACAGAGTGAGTCCATGCAACTTATTATGTGACATATTTGAACTCCTGAACACATTTAGGCCACAACAAAAAGGGGTTAAAGACTTGACTGAACACCTTTCAACTTTTAATTTGTATTGTCATTTCTCTCAAAACATAATTCCACTTTGACATTATGGGGTATTATGTGAAGGCCAGTGACAAACAAAATATCAACTGAATCCATTTTAAATTCAGGCGGTGACACAACAAAATGTGGAAAAACTCAAGGGGTGTGAACACTGAAGGCACTGTATAAAGCCCAGCAGGTACATAGAGAAAGGGGGGATGGGAGGGTGGATCTGTATGTACTTTTTAAATATTATTGTCAGTCTGGGATTTGAACCTTCAATAATAACAAATAAAAACAAAGTGACCCTTCTCCTTCTCTTCTTACTCAAGACTTCCATCCGATCTTGACAATGCATTAAAAAGCCAGCTAGGTGAATATTATCCATGTCCTTGTCACCCCTCTGAGAAACAAATATTATAGTTGATAGGATCATCTCGAACGGACCCAATTTGTACGTTTGCCAACAAAACAGAGGGCAGTGGCGATCTAGATGCTCACCAGCTAAGTCTAATCATGACGCCGCCTCACTTGCATTTCTTCCACTCCTTCTTCTGAGTCCCTGGTAAGCATAACTTCCTTAGCTGCCGCCTCGTTAAAGTAGGAATCTTCATCCAAATCGAGGTTAGTGATCACTGTTCCGATGTCCAGAAGCTGTTTTTGGTCATAGGAGATGGCAGGAAACATTATGTACAAAAAAGGTACGGTCAGTATAAAGTAACAGCATTTATCAGGAGTAAGACGGCAGCTATCCACTGCAGCACCATTTTGTGTATTTGTGTGTGTGTTCATGAATGTGTGTTTGTACAATGCATTCAGAAAATGTTCAGACCCTTTGACTTTTTCCACATTTTGTTACATTGCAGCCTTATTATAAAATTGATTAAATTCAAATTTGTATTTTTCTTCATCAAAGCGAAAACAGATTTTTTTAGAAATGTTTGTCGATTTATTTTAAATAAAATAAAAAATATTATTTACGTAAGTATTCAGACCATTTGCTATAAGACTCAAAATTGAACTCAGGTGAATATTGTTTCCATTGATCTTCCTTGAGATGTTTCAACAACTTGATTGGAGTCCACCTCTGGTAAATTCAATTGATTGGACATGATTTAGAAAGGCACACACCTGTCTTTACGAGGTCCCACAGTTGACAGTACATGTCAGAGCAAAAACCAAGTCATGAGGCCAAAGGAATTGTCCATAGAGGACAGACACAGTATTGTGTCAAGGCACAGATCTGGGGGAAAAGTGGCAAAAAATGTCTGCAGCATTGAAGGTCCCCAAGAACACAGTGGCCTCCATCATTCTTAAATGGAATGAGTTTGGTCTGATTGAAACCAAGATTGAACTCTTTGGCCTGAATGCCAAGCGTCACGTCCGGAGGAAACCTGACACAATCGCTACGGTGAAGCATGATGTTGGCAGTATCATGCTGTGTGGATGTTATTTAGCTGCAGGGACTGGGAGACTAGTCAGGATTGAGGGAAAGATGAACGGAGCAAAGTACAGATAGATCCTTGATGAAAACCTGCTCCAGAGTGCTCAGGACCTCAGACTGGGGTGAAGGTGCACCTTCCAACAGAACAACAACCCTAAGAACACAGCCAAGGCAACACAGAATTGGCTTCAAGACAAGTCTCTAAATGTCCTAGAGTGGCCCAGCCAAAGCCCGGACTTGAACCCGATCAAACATCTCTGGAGAGACCTGAAAATAGCTGTGCAGCGACGCTCCTCATCCAAACTGACAGAACTTGAGAGGATCTGCTGAGAAGAATGGGAGACACTCCACAAATACAAGTGTGTCAAGCTTGTAGCGTCATACCCAAGAAGACTCAAGGCTGGAATCGCTGCCAAAGGTACTTCAACAAAGTACTGACTAAAGGGTCTGAATACTTATGTAAATGAGATATTTCAGTATTTGTCATTATGGGGTATTGTGTGTAGATTGATGAGGGGGGGAAACTTCATCCATTGTAGAACAAGGTTGTAACATAACATATTATTTGTACCTATTATTTGTTATTTGCAAACTTTGACATGTAATGAGCAGCAGCAGCACAGAACGATCACTAGACCGGCAGACTAGATGCCACACTAGATGCAAAATTAAAGGGGAAATACACTCAAAAATCTATATACTCAGAACATCCCATTTCGTTGTTTCTCTATGAACAATTGTCATTTTTAGAGTTAAAACTCCCCAAAATCAACAACCAGGAAAATGTTACTATGGAAGAGTTTCAGGGGACAGGAGATGAATGTGCCTATCTGAAGGCTAGAAAAAAGTGAATGGCACGTGAAATCTTTTAGAAGAAGCTCTCCCGCTAGAAAAGGTTGGAGACCCCTGACCTGTACACTACACACACATACGAACACGCATGTACAAACACACACAGAGATTACATGCACCCACACTCGCAGGCACACACACAGACACACACAGACACACACATGCACACGCACACAACTCAAATGTCTGTACACAGATACAGGTTACTCACACACAGAACTAGGAAACACACACTTAATAAAGATTTGATTTAAAGTGATTTCTATAATGATATAAGAAAAGCTGCCTACTAAGCAGGGGAAAAAACTGCTTTTCAAAAAGCGACTTCATAACGACAGTGAAATTAAGACAGAATGGGATATTTTGACTGTTTGTAATTTGAATGGTGTGTATTGTCAGCGGTATTCAGGATGTAAAAAGTGCTTATTTTATAAAGTTCTAGACTGAGGTTAAGTGCTTCACTTCACTTGGTCAGCTTCTGGCCTGGAATCATAGAGTAATCATCATACGCACACACATACACACTCACACACACGCTCAATAAACCATATACTGTACCAGTCAAAAGTTTGGACACATCTACTCATTCCAGGGATTGTCTTTATTTTGACTATTTTCTACATTGTATAATAATAGTGAAGGCATGAAAACTATGAAATAACACATATGGAATCATGCAGTAACCAAAAAAGTGTTAAACAAATCAAAATATATTTTATATTTGAGATTCTTCAATGTAGCCACCCTTTTGCTTTGATGACACCTTTGCACACTCTTGGCCTTTGCTCAACCAGCTTCACCTGGAATGCTTTTCCAACAGTCTTGAAGGAGTTCCCATATGTGCAGAGCACTTGTTGGCTGTTTTTTCTTCACTCTGCGGTCCAAATCATCTCAATTGGGTCATGGTCAGGTGATTGTGGAGGCCAGGTCATCTGATGCAGTACTCCATCCCTCTCCTTCCTGGAGTTGTTTTGGGTCATTGTCCTGTTGAAAAATAAATGATAGTCCCACTAAGCACAAATCAGACGGGAAGGCGCATTGTTGCAGAATGCTGTGGTAGCCATGCTGGATAAGTGTGCCTTGAATTCTAAATAAATCACTGACAGTGTCACCAGCAAAACACCCACACACCATCACACCTCCTCCTCCATGCTTCACAGTGTGAACCACACATGGGGAGATCATCTGTTCACCTACTCTGCGTCTCACAAAGACACGACGGTTGGAATCAAAAATGTCCACTGCTTGTGTTTCTCTCTTCTTATTTTTGGTGTCTGCTAGTAGTGGTTTCTTTGCAGCAATTCAACCATGAAGACCTGATTTACGCAGTCTCCTCTGAACAGTTGATGTTGAGATGTGTCTCTTACTTGAACTCTGTGAAGCATTTTTTGGGGCTGCAATTTCTGCAGCTGGTAACTCTAATGAACTCTTCTGCAGCAGAGGTAACTCTGGGTCTTCCTCTCCTGTGGCGGTCCTCATGAGAGCCAGTTTCATTATAGCGCTTGATGGTTTTGCAACTGCACTTCAAAGATCTTGAAATTTTCCAGGTTGACTGACCTTCATGTCTTAAAGTAATGATGGACTGTCCTTTCTCTTTGCTTATTTGAGCTGTTCTTGCCATAATATGGCTTGATATTTTACCAAATAGGGCTATATTCTGTATACCACCCCTACATTGTCACAACACAACTGATTGGCTCAAACACATTAAGAAGGAAATAAATTCCACAAATGAACTTTTAATAAGGCACACCTGTTAATTAAAATTCCTTCCAGGTGACTACCTCATGAATGGGTAGGTGTGTCCAAACTTTGAAAACAGAAGATGGAGATAGAGAGGGGAGTGGAGAGTGAAAGGAAGCACACAAGGAAGAGAGCAGGAGAGAGTCAGTGGTAGTAATCAGTGCATGTTGAGATGTTAGCGACCTCTCTCAGTGAGCAGGGAGACCTGTGAGTTACAGCAGGGCTCTGATGTCTCCTTCACACAGGAACACACAGATTAGCAGGAGCGGAGAGAGGGATGAGAGCCAGGGAAGAAGAGAGAGATGGAATGTTACTCTGGCTACCCACGCCCTCTTTGATACACACTGCCTTTATCTGTTCAAAGGGATCAGTGTGTGTGTGTGTGTGTCTTGTCAGAGGGCTTGTGATGTAGGATATGGGATAGATTTGCATGTTGTATTCAGGACCTTTTCTCTTTGAGCAGCCCACAATAACCCTCTCTGTGTCTCCACCATCGTCTCCTCTCCTTCCTCTCCTTTCAACTCCCCTGTCCAGGGGTCCAGTAGCAGTGTATTGGTCCAGTACATGTCAGTATTGTAGTGTTACTGGCCCTTATGTCACAGACATTCAGGAGGGACCTATTACATATGACAGGCCTGATCAACGGGTACACACACACACACACACACACACACACACACACACACACACACACACACACACACACACACACACACACACACACACACACACACACACACACACACACACACACACACACACACACACACACACACACACACACGTTGACGGCAAGAGGAAGCTTTTCCCCCTGACAAGGCTGATCAAGAGGCCCAGACCAAGCTAAGCATTATTAAATATTGACTCATATTGTGATTTATGTAGAGCTGTAGAAAGAAAGCTCTTTTTAACCGCTCTCTATTCCTCACTGCTGAAAATCAGCCATCACTCTCTCTCTCTGTTGGAAAATATAGCACATGTCCACTATAGTCTTTCACTCATGAGAGAGAAGGAGAGAGATGGGGAGAGAAAGAGATGAAAAGAAACGAAAGGGAGAGAGGAAAGAGAAAGAGAGTGACCGAGAGAGAGGGGTGGGTGTACGTGGAGAAAGCGAGAGAGAGGGAGACAAAGGGAGAGAGGGAGGTAGCGAGAGAGAGGGAGACAAAGGGAGAGAGGGAGGTAGCGAGAGAGAGTGAGACAAAGGGAGAGAGGGAGGTACGAGAGAGAGGAGACAAAGGGAGAGGGAGGTAGCGAGAGAGAGGGAGACAAAGGGAGAGAGGGAGGTAGCGAGAGAGAGTGAGACAAAGGGAGAGAGGGAGGTAGCGAGAGAGAGGGAGACAAAGGGAGAGAGGGAGGTAGCGAGAGAGAGTGAGACAAAGGGAGAGAGGGAGGTAGCGAGAGAGAGGGAGACAAAGGGAGAGAGGGAGGTAGCGAGAGAGAGTGAGACAAAGGGAGAGAGGGAGGTAGCGAGAGAGTGTAAGGGAGGAGAGAAAGAACGAGAGCGAATGTGAGGAAATGTACATTTAAAAAACGCACTTGCCCTTAAAAAACTGAAACGGATGCTTTCATGTTAGCGTTTCATTTTACAAACTGCCAACAGCAGACTAGGTAAATTGGAGGCAATTATAAGATTTGGCGTGGAGAGCGAAGCAGGTCCGGGGAGTCGGGGAGAGAGAGGTCTGTCTGGGGAAACCAACTCACATTAATTCATTAAGCTTGTTTATTTTTGCTTAAGCTGTGAAATTTTATCAGTTGTTTTATTTTTTGTATTTTTTTTCGGCTTCCGTGTTTTCAGCTCTAATAGAAAATGAGAAGTTGTGCCGAGTTGGCAGTATGGTAGCACAGCAGTCTCTATCTTTTCTCCCTCTTTCTCTTTCTCTTCCTCCTTTCCTTCCCTCTTTCCTTTTCTCTCTCTCCATCATTTCCCTATTTCCTTCTCCCTCGCTTATCTTTATATTCCTCTCTCTCTTTTTCTCCTTCCCTCCTCTCTCCCTCCCTCCTCTCTCTCTCTGGTGGAGGAGTGAAGAGGTAGATGGTAGATGTATTTGTTTTCCCTACATACTCTTCATACCTATTGATTTCTTTACGGTGGAACATCCCAGACTTTTAGATAGGCAGGTTATATGGCCTTTCACTCTCCTTCCTGCCATCTCCCTCTTTTTTCCTCACTCACCCCGCCACTCTTCTCTCCCCTTTCCACTGCTCATCCCTCCCCTCTCATAACCCCTCCTCCTCCCCCCTCCCTTCCCCATAGATCTAGTGAGATCTAAGTGAAATTAATTCCTATTTAATGTGTGCTTGGGGGCCGTATATCCTCAGCTGGATTGCATTACTGTAAGTGGTGGTGACTAGGGACCATGATGGTCAACCCCTGACCTGCATGACTGTCAGAAAGTATGTGTGTGTAAGACTGTGTGCGTGTTTCTGTGTGTGTGTGTATGCACACGCTTGTGTGTAAAGTGTGTGTGTATGTGTGTGTGTGCTAACGTGTACATGGTGGGGGCAAAGTGTGGTGGATTATCGATTGATCTGTAACATTTTCATTAGCAGGTGTCTAATGGGGATCATATGTAAATCAAACGTATCTGATATACAGAATATCTCTCTGTGTGTGGTTGAATTAAGCTATCAAACCCCAGGTATATTTTACAGAGATCATAGACCAAAGGTTAAAAAAGCTCACAGCATGTTGATGGTAATGTACTGTACTTATTTCCCCTTTAAAATGTCCTGCTTCTTTCTCGCTTTCCTTTTCATGTGAGGTCTACCTCAAACAACAGTACTAAGACACTGATGATTCAGGTTCTCTCTCTCCATCCCTCCCTCTCTCTCTCTCCTCTCTCTCTCCAGGTGATGCTGATGATGGTGATGAAGATGAAGGTGGTGTAGTGATGCAGGGAGCCTGATGTTTCCGGGCCTGCAACACCTTGGGTTGTGACTCCATGTTCCCTGCTGGTAAGATACCAGACACACATTCAGACATTCTCTCTCACACACGCATGCACAAAAATATAAACGCAACATGTAAAGTGTTAGTTCCATGTTCGATGAGCTGAAATAAAAGATCCCAGAAATGTTCCATATTCACAATAAAGTATTTTTCTCAAATTAGGTGCGCACATTTTTTTACATCCCTGTTAGTAAGCATTTCCCCTTTCCCAAGATAGTCAATCCATGAGACCAGGCGTGGCATATGATGACGCTGAATAAACAGCATGATCATTACACAGGTGCACCTTGTGCTGGGGACGGCAGCGGGAGCACCCTACTACTCACATCGAAGGGAACGCAGTAGAGAAGGTGGGAAGCTTTAAGTTCCTCGGCGTACACATCACAGACAAGCTGAAATGGTCCACCCAAATAGACCGTGTGTAACGATGTGCGTTGAGAGTCGGGAAGCAATTTTAGGGACTGAGTGTTTTAATAAATAAACGTGACATAATCCAAAACAATAAAACACGAACAAAGCACAGACAAGACACAGGAACAGAAACAATGACGCCTGGAGAAGAAACCAAAGGGAATGACATAGTATATAGGGCAGGTAATCAAGGAGGTGATGGAGTCCTTGTGAGTGTCATAATGCGCTGATGCGTGTAACAATGGTGACAAATGTGCTCCATAATGAGCAGCCTGGCGACCTAGAGGCCGGAGAGGACACAGTGAGGTGAAGGCAACAGCGCCTCTTCAACTTCAGGAGGCTGAAGAAATTTGTCTTGCCACCCAAAACCCTGACAAACCTTAACAGATGCACAATCGAGAGCATCCTGTCGGGCTGTATCACAGCCTGGTACGGCAACTGCACCACCCTCAACTGCAAGGCTCTCCAGAGGGTGATGCGGTCTGCACAACGCATCATCGTGGGGAAACTACCTGCCCTCCATGACAGTACAGTACCCGATGGCACAGGAAGGCCAAAAAGATCATCAAGGACATCAACCACCCGAGCCACTGCCTGTTCACACCACTACCATCCAGAAGGTGAGGTCAGTACAGGTGCATCAAAACTGGGACCGAGAGACTGAAAAACATCAGACTGAAGGCCATCAGACTGCTAAACAGAAATTACTAACTCAGAGGCTGCTCCCTACATTGAGACCCAATCACTGGCCACTTTAATAAATGGATCACTAGTCACTTTAAACAATACCACTATAAATAATGCCACTTTAATAATGTTTGCATATCTTACATTACTCATGTCATACGTATATACTGTATTTCATACCATCTATAGCACCTTGCCTATGCCGTCGGCCATCACTCATCCATATGTTTATATGTACATATTCTCATTCACCCCTTTAGATTTGTATGTATTCTGTTGGAAAGTTCATCTGACTTTCATCTTTCGTGGTTAGAATGGATACTTCAGAGTCCCATTCAGAAATGTTGTTATAGAATAGATGTTTTGGCGGTTGTCGGTCTTCGCATTCAGTTGACATAAATTCTAGCTACAGACGAGTAATTAGTATCGAAGATTTGCTCTTATTCTGTCGGTATCGATAGACTCAAAGTTTAACCATTTCCACCAGCGTAGCCAATGCTCCGCGTGGTTTGGTTAGGAATTCAACAAACGAGGAATGCATGGTCTCTACTCAAACTTTAGCCCTCTCGGTAATCGAGGTACGCTTGGTCTGAAGGGATTTTCTCTAGGTGGGGGTTTTATTTGGAACAGCATAAAAGGTTGTCCCATCACGCCAGATCAATGTCTGTGCTCTTGGGGCGGGCCAATGACTTACAGTGCCTTGCGAAAGTATTCGGCCCCCTTGAACTTTGACCTTTTGCCACATTTCAGGCTTCAAACATAAAGATATAAAACTGTATTTTTTTGTGAAGAATCAACAACAAGTGGGACACAATCATGAAGTGGAACGACATTTATTGGATATTTCAAACTTTTTTAACATATCAAAAACTGAAAAATTGGGCGTGCAAAATTATTCAGCCCCTTTACTTTCAGTGCAGCAAACTCTCTCCAGAAGTTCAGTGAGGATCTATGAATGATCCAATGATGACCTAAATGACTGGGTGTAGGGGTAAGAGAGGTGGTGAGAGAGAGAGAGTTGGTGCTTGCTATATCCAAAGAGGGCCACGTCATGACAGTTGTAATGTTAATTGCTCTACCATAAGCCGCCTCCAACGTCGTTTCAGGGAATTTGGCAGTATGTCCAACTTGCTTCACAACCGCAGACCACGTGTAACCATGACAGCCCAGAACCTCAACCATACTTCACCTGCGGCATCATCTGAGACCAACCCCCTGGATAGTTGATGAAACTGCGGAGCATTTCTTTCGGTAATCAAGCCCCTTTTGTGGAGAAAAACTCATTCTGATTGGCTGGGTCTGGCTCCCCAGTGGATCGCCTTGGCTCCCAAGTGGGTGGGCTAGGGCTAAATTAATTGATTTTCTTATATGAACTGTAACTCAGTAAAATCTTTGAAATTGTGGCATGTTGTGTTTATATTTTTGCTCAGCATACATACACACTCACAAAGAAAACAGAAGAACATTTTACCTAAAGAAATCTGCTGCACAACAATGTTTTCTTCTGTGACACCCACACACACGCACACACACACTTACAAAACACACACAGAAAGGCATAGGAGATTTTAAGACTTTAAAATTGTTGTTGATTGTAATTATGACTTTTCTGGTTCAGAAATGTTGCATTTTATGAGCCTCTCTACCATTGAAACTAGTCACTTAGCAAGTTGCTGGTTAAATACCTGCCTGCAGCATCATTCCCTTTACTTAACATAATTTACAGTTGAAGTCGGAAGTTTACATACACCTTTGCCAAATACATTTAAACTCAGTTTTTCACAATTCCTGACATTTAATCCTAGTAAAGATTCCCTGTCTTAGGTCATTTAGGATCACCACTTTATTTTAAGAATGTGACATGTCAGAATGATAGTAGAGAGAATGATTTATTTCAGCTTTCATTTCTTTCATCACATTCCCAGTGGGTCAGAAGTTTACATTCACTCAATTAGTATTTGGTAGCACTTGGGTCAAATGTTTCGGGTAGCCTTCATCAAGCTTCCCACAATAAGTTGGGTGAATTTTGGCCCATTCCTCCTGACGGAGTTGGTGTAACTGATTTAGGTTTCTAGGCCTCTTTGCTCACACACGCTTTTTGAGTCCTGCCCACACATTTTCTTTAGGATTGAGGTCAGGGCTTTGTGATGGCCACTCCAATACCTTGACTTTGTTGTCCTTCAGCCATTTAGCCACAACTTTGGAAGTATGCTTGGGGTCATTGTCCATTTGGAAGACCCATTTGCGACCAAGCTTTAACTTCCTGACTGATGTCATGAGATGTTGCTTCAATATATCCACATAATTTCCCTGCCTCATGATGCCATCTATTTTGTGAAGTGCACCAGTCCCTCCTGTAGTAAAGCACCCCCACAACATGATGCTGCCAACCCCGTGCTTCACGGTTGGGATGGTGTTCTTCGGTATGCAGGCCTCCCCCTTTTTCCTCCAAACATAATGATGGTCATTTTGGCCAAACAGTTCTATTTTTGTTTCATCAGACCAGAGGACAAAGTACGATCTTTGTCCCCATGTGCAGTTGCAAACCGTAGTCTGGCTTTTTCTGGCGGTTTTGGAGCAGTGGCTTCTTCACTTTTGGATGAATAGCATGCCCAGAGTGAACTGTCTCCTACTCAGTCCCAGATGCTAAAATTTGCATTTTATTATTATTATTGGATAGAAAACACTCTAAAGTTTCTAAAACTGTTTGAATGATGTCTGTGTGTATAACAGAAGGCAAAAACCTGAGAAAAAATCCAAACAGGAAGTGGGAAATCTGAGGTTTGTAGTTTTTGAACTCACCCCTATCGAATACACAGTGGGATATGGGTTATTTTGCACTTCCTAAGGCTTCCACTAGATGTCAACCATCTTTAGAACGTTGTTTCACACTGCTCATGTGAAGTGGGGCCGGATGGGAGCTGTTTGACTAAGGGGTCTGCCTACAGCCTAGTTCTCAGCCACGCGCTTTCACTTGAGAGGTAGCTCTTGTTCCATTGCTTTTCTACAGACAATGGAATTCTCCGGTTGGAACATTAATTAACTTTTATGATAAAAACATCCTAAAGATTGATTCTATACTTAGTTTAAAAGTTTATTCGACCTGTAATATAACTTTTTGAACGTTTCGTCCGAATGGACCAGATCGCGCTTTTGGATTTGTTTACCAAATGCCCTAACAAAAGAAGCTATTGGACATAAATGGACATAAAGAATGGACATAATCGAACAAAACAAGCATTTATTGTGGAACTGCGATTCCTGGGAGTGCATTCTGATGAAGATCAAAGGTAAGTGAATATTTATAATGCTATTTATGAATAATTTTGACTACCCAACATGGCGGATATTTCTCAGGCTGGTTTGGGCTCTGAGCTCTGTTCTCACATTATGCTTTTTCCGTTAATTTAAAAAAAAATCTGACACAGCGGTTGCATTAAGGAGAACAGTATCTAAAGTTCCATGTATAATAGTTGTATTTTCATCAACTTTTATTATGAGTATTTCTGTGAATTCATGTGGCTAGCGGAAACCCAGTCCTAGACAGGTTATGTCGATATAGGACTTGTTTTACTGTGGATATAGATATGTCGTGTCTTTACTATTATTAACTGAAGACATAGTTTTGATCAAAGATTCTCTGTAATTAGTATTACGCTATTATACTGATTAATCATGTAACCCTAATTACTAGGAAGTCGGGGCACCAAGGAAAAATATTCAGATGACAAAGTTATCATTTCCTAAAATAACTTTTCAGATATTTTATCTGATCAATTAATATTCAAATTAATGAATTATTGACTTTACCTCACCGTTAGTCTCATTCCAAATGTTGTAAATTGTTGGTTATCTGCACGAACCCAGTCTTCACTATCCATACATCAATTGTCTTAAATCATTTATTTATTACTAAATAAGTAATTCACAGAAATGCATAAACAAACAGTAAATATGGTTACACGAAATGATAGGAGAATGTGCCCTAGTGGGCTAAACCGGCATGGCGGCTTGTTAGACAAAAGGGGAAGTGGGGATAGACTAAGAAGTCACTACAGAGTGATAATTATAACAATTGAAATGCTAATCCTTTACACATGAACGCTCACTCATTCGGGAACAATTGCAATCAATATATATATTTACGCTCAGTGTGTCATCTTGATCGCTGGTGAAAAGTTTGTTTCTTTTGTAAAATTGTCCGTCTCTCTCCCTCTCTCTGTTGTGGTTATATGGTATAGTTCAGAGTGACATAGCTGTAGACTAGTAATTAATATCAAAGACTTGTTCTTATTCTGTCGGTATCGATAGTCTAAGAGTTTAACCACGTGGTATGGTTAAAAGATTCAACAATGGTCTACAACCTTTGTACTCTCCTAATGGAGAAAAACATGGTCTGCAACCTTTAGCCATCTCGTAATTGAGGTAAGCTCGGTCTGCTGATCGAAAACCCGAGTGGGGGTTTTATTTGGAAGGCAGAAAAGGGCTGTCCCAGGACAGCTGTCCCTAACTGGGCTCAGGGGCGGTTCTCTGATTTAGTTAACTCCAATCCCCTTTTGAGTTTTCCTTCATTAAAGAGTCCAAAATCATATTACACAATTTTACAAACAGTATCATACTCACTCATTCATCTTATACAACAATTAGATGTAAACCTCATATCTGAGGCTATTATATAAACAGCGTTATAGTAATGTGGCCACACAGTCTCCCATGAGCCTCCCCAAGTTGTGACAAACGGACCAGTTCATAGCTGGATTCTTCACCGTTCTTTTATACTTTGTCCGGAACATGAAATTTGTTCGTACCTCATGTTCTGTGAGGTGGAAGGAATTGCTTTGTTCTCTATGAAAATCTACTCTCTCTATACTGTGTGTCCATGAGGAGAGCCTCAGGAATTTACGACGTCTCTCTGACCACAGCAACCTAGTTGAAGGAGGAAAGGGGGAGGCAGGGAGAGGGGGATGGGGCTTGCTATACCCAAAGAGGCCAACATCATGACAGATACTTTTGTACCTGTCTCCTCCAGCATCTTCACAAGGTCCTTTGCTGTTGTTCTGAGATTGATTTGCACTTTTCACACCAAAGTAGGTTTATCTCTAAGAGACAGAACGCGTATCATTCCTGAGGAGTATGATGGCTGTGTGGTCCCATGGTGTTTAGACTTGCGTACTATTGTTTGTACAGATGAACGTGGTACCTTCAGGTGTTTGGAAATTGCTCCCAAGGATGAACCAGACTTGTGGAGGTCTACAATTTTTTTCTGAGGTCTTGGCTGATTTCTTTTGATTTTCCCATGATGTCAAGCAAAGAGGCACTGAGTTTGAAGGGAGGCCTTGAATTGCATCCACAGGTACACCTCCAACTGACTCAAATGATGTCAATTAGCCTATCAGAAGCTTCTAAAGCCATGACATAATTTTCTGGAATTTTCCAAGCTGTTTAAAGGCACAGTCAACTGAGTGTATGTAAACGTCTGACCCACTGGAATTGTGATACAGTGAATTACAAGTTAAATAATCTGTCTGTAAACAATTGTTGGAAAGATTACCTGTGTCATGCACAAAGTAGATGTTCTAACCGACTTGCCAAAATAATAGTTTGTTTAACAAGGCCGTGTGTGTGTGTGTGTGTGTGTGTGTGTGTGTGTGTGTGTGTGTGTGTGTGTGTGTGTGTGTGTGTGTGTGTGTGTGTGTGTGTGTGTGCGTGTGTGTGTGTGCACGTGTGTGTAAAGAGAAGCAGTGTGTATAAGGACAGGGGCTTGGTATGGCAACTGCATCACATGGCGCTACAGAGGGTGCTGCCGACAGTCCAATACATCACTGGGGCCGACCTCCCTGCCATCCAGGACAGGTATATCGGTGTAAAAACACCCAAGCCATAGACTTTTCTCTCTGCTTCTGCACAGCAAGCGGTACTGGAGCATCAATTCTGACACCAACAGGCTACTGAACATCTTCTATCCACAAGCCAGAAGATCGCTATATAGCTAACAAAATGGCTAAATGGACTATCTACATTGATCCTTCTATTGTATTTATACTGTTGCACATTCTATACACTTACTCCCTCACTCACTCACACACACCCACTAGGCTACACTGGGGTGACAGTGTAGCCTAGTGGTTAGAGCATTGGACTAGTAACCGAAAGGTTGCAAGTTCAAATCCCCGAGCTGACAAGGTACAAAATCTGTCGTTCTGCCCCTGAAAAGGCAGTTAACCCACTGTTCCTAGGCCATCATTGAAAATAAGAATTTGTTCTTAACTGACTTGCCTAGTAAAATAAAGGTAAAATTAAAAATAAAAATAAACACCCACACAGACTCACACACACTAAATTTGCTCACACACACATTCATACTGACTTCACACAAGCACACAGACTCACTTGCAATCATCAGAGGCCAAACGCTGCTGCTGCTCTGTTAATCATACATCTTGATGCCTAGTCACCTTACCCATATACATACAGTGCATTTGACGATACAGCCTTATTCTAAAATGGATGAAATTATTATTTTCCCTCATCAATCTACACACAATACCCCATAATGACAGCAAAAACAGGTTTTTAGAAATGTTTGCATATTCAACTTAAAAAACGGAAATATCACATTTACAGAAGTATTCAGAGCCAGATATTTTCAGGTCTCTCCAGAGATGTTCAATCGGGTTCCAGGCACTGGCTGGGCCATTCTAGGACATCCAGAGAGTTGTCCCAAAGCCACACCTACATTGTCTTGGCTGTGTTCTTAGGGGCGTTTTCCTTTTGGAAGGTGAACATTCGCCCCAGTATGAGGTCTTGAGCGCTCTGGAGCAGGTTATCATTAAGGATCTCCCTGCACTTTTCTCTGTCCATCTTTCCCTCAATCCTGACTAGTCTCCCAGTCCCTGCCGCTGAAAAACTTCACTACAGCATGATGCTGCCAACACCATTGTAACGGGTGCGTGTCGGTGGCAGGGAAGTCAGGCGCAGGAAAATGAACTTGGTATAAACAGAGTTGTTCAATAAGTGCTCATAAACTCCAAAAACCAAAATATACAAAAAATAATAAAAGTTGGTACAACACCCGTCGCACACCGACACATGGCTAGCACAACACAAACAATAAACAATCTCCAACAAGGACATGAGGGGAAACAGAAGGTTACATACACAATTGGAACCGGGTGTGAAGGAAGACAAGACAAAACCAATGGAATCAATCGACCGGAAGTCGTGACAATAAGACCTCAGAAACGTACCCACATCCTGGTTAACTCCCTCCACCTGCCCGTTCTCTTGGGGTGAAAACCTGAGGTAAGGCTGACCGAGACCCTCCAGGCCCTCGAAGTGAACTGGGGACCCCGATCAGACATTATATCCTCAGGCACCCCTTAGTGCCGGAAAATGTGTGTAAATAGAACCTCCGCAGTCTGTAGGGCCGTAGGGAGACGACAGGACGACAGGACAATCCACAACGACCAGGATCATGGTGTTACCCTGTGAAGGAGGAAGATCAGTCAGAAAATCCACCGACAGGTGCGACCATGGCCGTTGTGGAACGGGTGAGGGTTGTAACTTACCACTGGGTAGGTATCTAGGAGCCTTGCACTGGGCGCACACCGAGCAGGAGGTAACATAAACCGTCACGTCCTTAGCTAAAGTGGACCACCAGTTCTTCCCACTAAAACAGCGCACTGTCTGACCGATACCAGAATGACCAGAGGGTGTCGTATGGGCCCAATAGATTAGCCGGTCACGGACAGCAGACGGAACATACAGACACCCAGCCGGACACTAAAGGGGAGTGGGCTCTGTACGCAACGCCTGCTCAATGTCCACGTCCAGCTCTCACACTACCGGTGCCACCAGGCAAGAGGCCGGGAGTATGGGAGTGGGATCCATGGGCCGCTCCTATGTGTCATACAGCTGTGACAATGCGTCTCCCTTAACATTCTGAGAGCCTGTTCTGTAGGAAAAGGTACATACAAAACAGGTGAAAAACATGGCCCACCTTGCCTGGCGAGGGTTCAGTCTCCTCGCCGCCCGGATGTACTCCAGATTGTGGTGGTCAGTCCTGATGAGAAAAGGGTGTTTAGCCCCCTCAAGCCAATGTCTCCACGCTTTCAAGGCCTTGACGACAGCCAACACCTCCTGGTCCCCCACATCATCGTTTCGCTCCACCGGGCTGAGCTTCTTCGAGAAGAAGGCACAGGGGAGGAGCTTCGATGGCGTACCTGAGTGCTGAGAGTGCACCGCTTCTATCCCAGCCTCGGACGCGTCCACCTCCACCATGAACGCCAAAGAGGGATCCGGATGGGCCAACATGGGAGCCGAGGTAAACAGAGCCCTCAGGTGACTAAAAGCCCTGTGCACCTCAGCTGACCACTGCAAGCATACCGGGCCCCCCTTCAGCAGTGAGGTAATGGGAGCCGCCACCTGACCAAAACCCCGGATTAACCTCTGGTAGGAGTTGGCAAACAGCTGCACCTCCTTTACCGTGGTGGGAGTCGGGCCAATTATGCACGGCTGCAATGTGGTCACTCTCCATCTCCACCCCTGAAGTGGAAATGCGATACCCTAGGAAGGAGACGGACTGTTGGAAGAACAGGCATTTCTCAGCCTTGACGTACAGGTCATGCTCCAACAGGCGACCAAGCACTCTGCACACCAGGGACACATGCCAGCGTGTGTAGCGGAGTATATCAAAATGTCATCAATATACCCCACTACACCCTGCCCGTGCAGGTCCCTGAAAATCTTGTCTACAAAGGCTTGGTAGACTGATGGCGCATTCATCAACCCGTACGGCATGATGAGGTACTCATAGTGCACAGAGGTGGTACTGAAAGCCGCCTTCCACTTGTCTCCCTCTCGGATACGTACCAGGTTGTAAGCGCTCCTGAGGTCTAGTTTGGTGAAGAAGCGTGCCCTGTGCATTGACTCTATCGCTGTGGCTATGAGCGGTAACGGGTAACTATACCTCACAGTGATCTGTAGACCTCCCTCCTTCTCCTTCTTCTAGGGTGTAGACCTCCCTCCTTCTTCTTCACAAAAAAGAAACTTGAGGAGGCAGGTGAAGTGGAGGACCGAATGTACCCCTGACGCAGGGATTCGGAGACATATGTTTCCAAAGCCTCTGTCTCCAACTGTGAGAGGGGATACACGTGACTCCTGGGAGGTGAGGCGTCTACAAGGATATCTATCGCACAATCGCCCCGTCGATGAGGTGGTAATTGAGTTGCCTTCTTTTTGGAGAAGCATTTTCAGGGGGAATGCTCATGGTGGAGACTTACTACCGTACTAGCACCAACAGAAACCCCTAAACACCTACCTGAGCACTCTAGTGACCTCCCCGTGAGAGCCCTCTGTGGCCAAGAAACAGTGGGGTTATGACAAGCTAACCAAGGTAGGCCCAGCATCACGGGAAACGCAGGAGAGTCAATAAGGAAGTGACTATTTCTCTCCGTATGACCCCCCTGCGTCACCATGCCCAATGGCGCGGTGGCCTCTCTATTTATCCCTGACCCTAATGGTCGACTATCTAAGGTGTGAACGGGGATGGGCACATCCACGGAAATGATGGGGATCCCTAAACCATAGGCTAAATCACTATCAATTAAATTCCAGGCCAGCGCCTGAATTGATGAGCGCCTTATGCTGAGAATGCAGGGAAAACTCAAGGAACGTAACAGAAACAAACATATGTGCAACAGAGGGCTCTGGGAGAGGATGGTGCCGGCTCACCTGAGGTGACGCCAGAGTGCCCTGCCTGCTGCCTCGATTCCCAGAGGAACCAACCCGGCACCGACCAGCAGTGTGACCTCTGCGGCCACAGATGGTGCACGAGCAGGAGCCCCCTCTGGTCTCCCTGCGCACCGCCCCTCCAAGTTCCATGGGTATCAGGAGGGGGTGCGGGAGGATGGAACCACCAGACTCCGATCTGAACGTCTGTGAGTAGCCAGCAGGTTGTCCAGCCATATGGACAAGTCCACCAGCTGGTCAAACATGAGGGTGGTGTCTCTGCAGGCCAGCTCCCGACGGACGTCCTCGAGCAGACTGCAGCGATAAAGGTCGATCAGGGCCCTGTTCCATCCCGTGCCGGCAGCCAGGGTCCTAAACTCCAGGGTGAACTCCTGGGCTTTCCTCGTCTCCTGCCTCAGATGGTAGAGGCGCTCACCCGCAGCTTTACCCTCGGGGGGATGATCGAAGACTGCCCGGAAACGGCGGGTGAACTCCTCAAACTGGTCCAACGCCGCATCTCCCTCTTTCAATACAGTGTTGGCCCACTCCAGGGCGGACACCCTCTTACGGTCCGATGGAGCCGGGTGGACAGTGGCCAGATAGTGGTTTAACTGTAACAAGAACCCCTGGAAGTTCGCAGCCCTGGAGAGGTGAATCCCACTGGGTTCAGATGGGAAAGGAGCGCTCAGGGGAGACCATGGTTGTGCTGGTGAAGGCGCTGGAAGAACTCCCAACCATGCTTCACCGTAGGGATGGTGCCAGGTTTCCTCCTGATGTGAGTCTTGGCATTCAGGCCAAAGAGTTCAATCTTGGTTTCATCAGATCAGGGAATCTTGTTTCTAATGGTCTGAGAGTCCTTTATGTCCCTTTTGGCAAACTCCAAGTGGGCTGTCATGTGCCTTTTATTGAGGAATGACTCCCCGATTGCTCACTTTGGCCGGGCAGCCAGCTCTAGGAAGATTCTTGGTGGTTCCAAACTTCTTCCATTTAAGAATGTGTTCTTGGGGACCTTCAATGCTGCAGAAAATGTTTGGTGCCTTTCCCCAGATTTGTGCCTCAACACAATCCTGTCACGGAGCTCTAAGGACAATTCCTTCGACCTCATGGCTTGGTTTTTGTTCTGACATGCACTGTCAACTGTGGGACCTTATATAGACAGGTGTATGCCTTGCCAAATCATGTCCAATCAATTGAATTTACCACAAGTGTACTCCAATCAAAGTTGTAGAAACATCTCAAGGATGACAAATGGAAACAGGATGCTCCTGAGCTCAATTTCAAGACTCATAGCAAAGGGCCTGAATACTTATGTAAATAAGTTGTTACAGTGTTTATTCCTATAAAAGTTGTGTCATACTGCAGCACACCTTGCAGGCTGCCACAGAATGCTATTGCACGTTATTTCATTGTCAGCCATTGTTGCCATTAATATAAGTTTGTGCTAGTTTGACCACCAGAGGGCATCTTTGAGAAGCATTTGATAGTCTTCAATATTGTCTGTACTAGAGAATTTAAAACCTTTTTTGTAAGAACATAGTATATGTGAAAAAGAAATGCAGCTTAATTAATTTGATTAATGTTATGTGGTTTCTATTCCAATAAAAAAATTAAAAACAAAACCCTCAAGGTTTTCATTAGGGGAATAGGGCATGTACAACCTGATGGTCAGGAGTAGGCTACAGTACTAAGGGCATATAATTTCCATACCCTAATTGTATAATTGTTGTCTAACCAATACCCAAACGAAGATTCAGTGACCAGTCCCTGTGATTGTCTCAGAGCAGTGCGAAACAGTGCTGAAATAGTTGACCACACGCGGGTAGGCTATTCTTGAACATGGGGTGAGACATTCTTACTAATTTGTAAATAAAGCCAGTTTGTTATTTAGAATGATTTATTTCTGTTTTTAGAGGGAGAGAAACCAAAAGCCCACCGTCTCCTCATGGGTCTCCCGGTCGCGGACGGCACGGGTATCGAACCAGCATCTGTAGCAACGCAGTTTGCACTGCGATGCAGTGTCTAGACCGCTGCGCCACTCAGGAGGCCCCATCCACAAGGATTTTAATGCTGATCAATTGCCTTGCACAAAATATCTGTTGTCCTGCTAATAGCCCATAATGGTGCTGTACAACGTGACCGGTCAGGAGTAGGCTACAGTAAGATCATTTTTGGGTTAGAGCAAGCAAGAAAGACATTTCACTGTACTAGTGCACATGACATTTTCAAGCTTTTTCAAGCAGAAATTTGCTTCCTGCAACACTAACTCAAAAAAGTTCTCGGACACTGTAAAGTCCATGGAGAATAAGAACACTTCCTCCCAGCTGCCCACTGCACTGAAGATAGGAAACACTGTCACCACTGATAAATCCACCATAATTGAGAATTTCAATAAGCATTTTTCTACGGCTGGCCATGCTATCCACCTGGCTACTCCTACCCCGGTCAACAGCACTCTGCACCCCCCACAGCAACTCGCCCAAGCTTTTCCCATTTCTCCTTCTCCCAAATCTGTTCAGCTGATGTTCTGAAAGAGCTGCATAACCTGGACCCCTACAAATCAGCCGGGCTAGACAATCTGGACCCTTTCTTTCTAAAATTATCTGCCAAAATTGTTGCCCCCCCCCTATTACTAGCCTGTTCAACCTCTCTTTCGTGTTGTCTGAGATTCCCAAAGATTGGAAAGCAGCTGCGGTCATCCTCCTCTTCAAAGGGGGGGACACTCTTAACCCAAACTGCTACAGACCTATATCTATCCTACCATGCCTTTCTAAGGTCTTCGAAAGCCAAGTCAACAAACAGATTACCGACCATTTCGAATCTCACCATACCTTCTCTGCTATGCAATCTGGTTTCAGAGCTGGTCATGGGTGCACCTCAGCCACACTCAAGGTCCTAAATGATATCTTAACCGCCATCGATAAGAAACATTACTGTGCAGCCGTATTCATTGATCTGGCCAAGGCTTTCGACTCTGTCAATCGCCACATCCTCATCGGCAGACTCGACAGCCTTGGTTTCTCAAATGATTACCTCGCCTGGTTCACCAACTACTTCTCTGATAGAGTTCAGTGTGTCAAATCGGAGGGTCTGCTGTCCGGACCTCTGGCAGTCTCTATGGGGGTGCCACAGGGTTCAATTCTTGGACTGACTCTCTTCTCTGTATACATCAATGAGGTCGCTCTTGCTGCTGGTGAGTCTCTGATCCACCTCTATGCAGACGACACCATTCTGTATACTTCTGGCCCTTCTTTGGACACTGTGTTAACAACCCTCCAGGCAAGCTTCAATGCCATACAACTCTCCTTCCGTGGCCTCCAATTGCTCTTAAATACAAGTAAAACTAAATGCATGCTCTTCAACCGATCGCTACCTGCACCTGCCCGCCTGTCCAACATCACTACACTGGACGGCTCTGACTTAGAATACGTGGACAACTACAAATACTTAGGTGTCTGGTTAGACTGTAAACTCTCCTTCCAGACCCATATCAAACATCTCCAATCCAAAGTTAAATCTAGAATTGGCTTCCTATTTCGCAACAAAGCATCTTTCACTCATGCTGCCAAACATACCCTTGTAAAACTGAGCATCCTACCAATCCTCGACTTTGGCGATGTCATTTACAAAATAGCCTCCAATACCCTACTCAACAAATTGGATGCAGTCTATCACAGCGCAATCCGTTTTGTCACCAAAGCCCCATATACTACCCACCATTGCGACCTGTATGCTCTCGTTGGCTGGCCCTCGCTTCATACTCGTCGCCAAACCCACTGGCTCCATGTCATCTACAAGACCCTGCTAGGTAAAGTCCCCCCTTATCTCAGCTCGCTGGTCACCATAGCATCTCCCACCTGTAGCACACACTCCAGCAGGTACATCTCTCTGGTCACCCCCAAAACCAATTCTTTCTTTGGCCGCCTCTCCTTCCAGTTCTCTGCTGCCAATGACTGGAACGAACTACAAAAATCTCTGAAACTGGAAACACTTATCTCCCTCACTAGCTTTAAGCACCAACTGTCAGAGCAGCTCACAGATTACTGCACCTGTACATAGCCCACCTATAATTTAGCCCAAACAACTACCTCTTTCCCTACTGTATTTAATTAATTTATTTAATTTGCTCCTTTGCACCCCACTTTGCACATTCTTCAACTGCAAATCTACCAGTCCAGTGTTTTACTTGCTATATTGTATTTACTTTGCCACCATGGCCTTTTTTTGCCTTTACTTCCCTTATCTCACCTCATTTGCTCACATCGTATATAGACTTGTTGATACTGTATTATTGACTGTATGTTTGTTTTACTCCATGTGTAACTCTGTGTTGTTGTATGTGTCGAACTGCTTTGCTTTATCTTGGCCAGGTCGCAATTGTGAATGAGAACGTATTCTCAACTTGCCTACCTGGTTAAATAAAGGTGAAATAAAAAAATAAAAATAAACATTAAAACTTGAAACTTGAAATGGTGGTGATACGGCAGACAATATTTCCCTTGCTTTCCCTCTTCTTCGCTTTCCCCTGTTTTTCTCATGCTTTTCTCTCTGGGTTAGAAAGTGGCTTATGTCAGATGAGGGCACACACACACACACACACACACACACACACACACACACACACACACACACACACACACACACACACACACACACACACACACTGGACGTGTCAGTGTTAGCATTACAATGTATTTCCAGTATGTCCACTACATGTGTTCACATCGTCTATAGACATGCAGGTCTTTCATCTGACACTGTCCTCCTCCCACTCTCTCTTTCTTGTTCTATCTCTCTCCCTCTCCCTCTCTCTTTGTCTCTGTCTCCCTCTTCCTCTCTCTCTGGTTCTCCCACTCTATCCCTCTCTCTCTCTTGTTCTCTCACTCTATTCCTCTATCCCCCTCCCTCTCTCTCTCTCTCTCTCTTCTCTCTCTCTCTCTCTCTCTCTCTCTCTCTCTCTCTCTCTCTCTCTCTCCCTCTGTCTCTCTCACTGTCAGCTGTGTTTCTGGATCAATGGAGCAGTGATCTCCTCTCATGTCCCTTCAAACATCGCACGACTCTTATTACACCAATTTGATCACACTCGTTTTTCCCTGTTCCCTCTTTTTCTTCTCCTCTCCTTTTCTGTTCCCCCTAGCCAGGCTTTGGGCAAGCAAGCCCCCCTCTTCGCTCTCCACAGTCATGACTGCCCACGAGAATCCAAATAGGTCAGATCAGGTTTGCAACGAATAACTTCAATCAAACCCCCTCTCACCCTAGAGAGGGGTGTGGTTGGGGGGGAGGGGGACTAGTGGGGTTTAACAACTCACGCCCTGTTGTAAATTAAGGGAGAAGATCCAGGTTGCGCTCTCAAGATTCACCAAAGGAATGTCCATTGTTTAAATAAACCTTTTCCTGCTGAAACTATAAACTCGAACGCACCTCCCAGACAATCACTGGTACGGCTGATTAGCTGTCCAGGACCATCCTGGTACTCTGCTCAAACCATTGTATTATTCTACTCTCATCACCCCAATGGGGAACCATCGATACGGCTGGCTAGAATATCTTCAAAGAAGCATCTTCAAGGAAGGAAATTCAACTCTGTAGTTCTGTTCAGGATACCGGACAACAATTGAAGAGTTGTTGGAACCATTTCGGACAATCAGAGCTTTCCAAGGCAGCCCTTTTCACCGAGAGATCCCTGGCGAACTGAGGCATTTCACAGAAATACATTCATGATTTCTGACTTCGTATGCAAGGTATATGGTTACTGTAGGTGAGACTAGTTTCTGAAAGTACCAATGTTAAGTGTCACTGTCTCTCTCCATCCCCATCTCTTCTTTAACAAGCAGTCATGTCCACTAGGGACCTGTTTTCAGAGTATTACTGAAAACATTGTCTCCAGTCAGTAACTGGTGCAAAGTGTGTATGTTTATCCTGTTTTCCCATTTAATTAGCTGGTAAATAAATAATTTAACCAATTTGTGCAGTACTGAATCATATGTAAGGCTAGGGGTTTTGCAGATGGAAGGAGGTTATGACTGTTCAGAATGGTGATATCATACGAGGTTATGATTAATAAGTTGACTGTTTATCGATAGGTAAAGACCTTTTCGAGTTAAATTCGGGCGATGGTAACTCTTTAAAGAACCTCTCTCGTGGTGCCCCAGATCCTAACGAGTTAATTGTTACCTGATTAATTTAATCAGGTAACAATTAAACATAGTTACTTAATTAGATAAATAACTGTCTTCAGATTCATGTTAAAGTCAAGACAACTCACACATGTGCAAACACACACTCACATACACCCTCCCCCCAAACACACACACACACACAGATCATAGAGTTAAGGGTGTGCAAAGTGATGTTCTTCTGCTGGACATATATTGCTCCATGAGGTGCAGGAGAGGAACTGAATGAAAATCAGAAATTCTAGACCTTGGACTGTGTATGTGTGTGCGTGTGTGTGCGCGTGTGCGTGTGCGCGCGCGTGTGTGTGTGTGCGCGCATGTGTGCATGTGTGTGTGTGTGTGCGTGTGTGTGTGCGTGTGTGTCAGAGTGTGTGTGTTTATCCCTAATTGATTTGTTAGAATGGGACCTGATTGTGCATACTGATAAATGCCAGAGCTCATCAGATACTAACAAGAGAACGACTCACACACACACCCCTGCACCCTGGCGCCACAGTAGTCACACCCCAACAAAAAGTATGAGTCTGGAAAGTTATTCCGAAAAAAAATTCAAGTTCAAAACAAAGGCATGAGGAAGTATAAATTTTAAATACCACACTTCCCCTCCCCTCTCTCTCCCCCTTTCTCTCCCATCTCTCCCCCTCTTTCTCCCTCTCTCTCCCCTTGGCAGAACTTTAGACTTCTGTTAGGTGAACTGAAGCCTTGTCTCAATCTGTCCTTGTTATATCAAAGAACAGAAGAGGCTGAGAGCTTACAGATGGAGGGGGAACATAAAAGTGCATAGTTTAAAATGATTAGTGACACCTCTGATTTACCTGAGAGTGGAGCGGAGACAAAGGCACAGAGCCGCATGTCTTTCTCTCTCTGTCGGTTGGGGGTAACCAGTGGTTAGAATAAACCGCTCTGTCAACTAGATACAGACTCTGGAGGAAACTAGGGTCTGGGATACACAGAAAACACACACACATAGGGTCATAGACACACACACACTCACCCAAGCAGCAGCCCTTCAAATACATACAAAACACACAGACATGCATGCATGATCTTTGTCCAAGACTTCCAACCCAAATGGATCTATGTGGTTCAGTCAAACACAATACGTAATACTCTGAGCCAAATGCCAAACTGGGATTCTACGCCTTTATTTGGCCATATAAGCTGATCAGGAGAACATTATCAAGTACATCCGCAACCTGTTGAGTATTGTAGCCAAGCCAGTAATGACGTCTGGCATGTTGTACTGTAGGAAAAGGGGTTATTTTGGCACTAGTTGTTCTATACACATGCAGTTAGATTCCTGGTTATGACCAGTCATCGGGCTGACTAGATAGCAGCTATAACATTGGGCTGTGGGCCCAGGCTCAATGTCCTCCCATACGCTACTCATCACCATCACCACGGTTATGGGCTTGGCCACAACTAGAGAGCCGGGGCAGATGGGTAATATGCTTAACGTTGCGTCCAAAATGGTTCCCTTTGAAGTGCACTGTAGTGATCTAGGTCTGGCTGAAAGGAGTGTGCTACGTAGGGCCACAGGATCTGAAAATGTAAGATGACGTAGGTGAAGATATATACGATGTTGCCAACCAAGTGTTTGCTTTCAACAGTTTGGTCTTCTGCATCAAGTCCAGATGAAGGGAAGAGGAAAGGAGAGCCTTTCGACTACAACAGTGTGCCCTACTGAACACGACCCAGATACTGCAGACACTCATTATTTTATTTGTATCTCTCGCTCTCTTTCTCTTTTTACATATTTCTTTCTTCTTTTCATTCGGTGTCTTTGCCGTAATGTGCCGTGCATGATGTAAATTGGGTCTGAAACTCATTTTGGGGTGCTGACGTGAGTGATGTGCTTGACCCCGATACACAAACACACACACATACCCTCCACCCCACCCTGCCCCTTCACCGGGGAACAGGCGGTCGGGTTAAGCCATCTCCTTTGTCTTGTTTTGTTGTTTTGTTGTTTTTTCTCCCCCCCCCCTTTTCTTTGTGTGGTCTGTGCTGTTTCCTGTCTTCCTAAGTGACAGATGAGTCCCCAGGGTGTCTCTCCCTCTCTCCATAATCCTCTGTTCCACCGGCCATATTGACACACGTCGTTCCCATCCATCAACACATTAGACCAACGCCTCGTCACCGAATCATTTTAATAACACACACACAGTCACACCGACACACACACACCGAGACATGCATGCATGAGCATACACACATGCACGCAGACACACACACACATCACACACACATCTCTTTATTCACATACATACATACATATGTATGTACTAAATGGCCCTCTCACCACATCCCATCCTCAATAATAAAATCACTTTTAATCTCGGTTATCTATTAGCTAGCATTTTGTTTTATTTTTTTATTTTGTTGTACAGCCTTTATCCTTATGTCCAATATGTCTGCTTGGTATTATGATGTATTGTTCCATCAGTTGGTCTGGTGTGTGTGATCACTAAACAGTGATTTGAGTGTGGGTCGTAGTGTAGTGGGGTGATGAGTGGACGGCTATGTGTTGGTGTTGATTGAACAAGGATCTTGTGGAGGAGCTTGTTGGAGAGAGGGTCACACACACACACACACACAATCACTCTCTCTCCCACACACATAACACACACACACACACACACACTCACACACACTGTGGGTAGTGTAGCCTCTCTTAGAGTGTGATTTGGACTGGAGTGTCCAGTCAAGTGCAGCTCCAAACAGACAAAATGTTTTCCCTCCAGACCGTGAGGATGTTCTAGCGTCTGTCTGCTCGTTGGTCAGAAGTGGAGAGTTAAACTGTTGCCTGAAGAGGATCACAATGCACAGGCACTGTTAATAATGAGGATAGGTGAAGTGTGTGTGTGTGTGTGTGTGTGTGTGTGTGTGTGTGTGTGTGTGTGTGTGTGTGTGTGTGTGTGTGTGTGTGTGTGTGTGTGTGTGTGTGTGTGTGTGTGTGTGTGTGTGTGTGTGTGTGTGTGTGTGTGTGTGTGTGTGTCTTCGTAGAAAGGGGTGTCAGTAGTGGCTTGTATATCTGAAACAAGACTAGCATTTTTCTCCATTTCTCCCTCTCTCTCTCTCTCATTTCAGAGCACGGCCTCTCTCTCTTTCTCTGTTTCCGTAAGGTTCTTTGTGAGAACAGCCTTTGTTGTAGATCAGAGTGGGAGCCCTGACTCCTACAACTCTCTGAATGATAATGCCTTATAGAGGAAGCGAGGGATGATGTTGTCTTTCATTCAGGCCACAAGTCATCATCTGGGGCACAAGCTGAGCAGCCTGTTCTCGTGGCTTACAGAGAGCCCAGAGGGACAAATGGCACCGTGTCATCATCTATGTTCTATGTCTAAAGACCAATGCCAATGGGATTAGTGATGTGATAATGTACATTAACTTCTCTAGATAGATAGATAGATAGATAGATAGATAGATAGATAGATAGATAGATAGATAGATAGATAGATAGATAGATAGAT
>NC_088243.1:36695958-36703458 GCF_036934945.1 Oncorhynchus masou masou | reverse complement strand
TCCTGTGAACATACACTTTGGACCTGACAGCTAGTCCTGTGAACATACACTTTGGACCTGACAGCTAGTCCTGTGAACATACACTTTGGATCTGACAGCTAGTCCTGTGAACATACACTTTGGACCTGACAGCTAGTCCTGTGAACATACACTTTGGACCTGACAGCTAGTCCTGTGAACATACACTTTGGACCTGACAGCTAGTCCTGTGAACATACACTTTGGACCTGACAGCTAGTCCTGTGAACATGACACTAGTTGGACCTGGACAGCTAGTCCTGTGAACATACAGCTAGTTTGGACCTGACAGCTAGTCCTGTGAACATGCACTAGTTTGAACATACCTGACAGCTAGTCCTGTGACAGCTAGTCCTGTGAACATGCACTTTGGACCTGACAGCTAGTCCTGTGAACATACACTTTGGACCTGACAGCTAGTCCTGTGAACATACAGTTTGGACCTGACAGCTAGTCCTGTGAACTTTGGACCTGACAGCTAGTTGAACATACACTTTGGACCTGACAGCTAGTCCTGTGAACATAACTTTGGACCTGAAGCTAGTCCTGTGAACATACACTTTGACAGCTAGTCCTGTGAACATACACTTTGGACCTGACAGCTAGTCCTGTGAACATACACTTTGGACCTGACAGCTAGTCCTGTGAACATACACTTTGGACCTGACAGCTAGTCCTGTGAACATAAACTTTGGACCTGACAGCTAGTCCTGTGAACATACACTTTGGACCTGACAGCTTGTCTTGTGAACATACACTTTGGACCTGACAGCTAGTCCTGTGAACATACACTTTGGACCTGACAGCTCGTCCTGTGAACATACACTTTGGACCTGACAGCTAGTCCTGTGAACATACACTTTGGACCTGACAGCTAGTCCTGTGAACATAAACGTTGGACCTGACAGCTAGTCCTGTGAACATACACTTTGGACCTGACAGCTAGTCCTGTGAACATACACTTTGGACCTGACAGCTAGTCCTGTGAACATACACTTTGGACCTGACAGCTAGTCCTTTGAACATACACTTTGCCATGTTCCACGGCTCCTTTTCTTTGTCTCCTCTCATGTTCTCAGCTAAGGAATCTGTGACTTTATGTGTGTGCGTGTGAGTGTGTGTGTGTGTATTTTGACCTAATAAAAGTTGCTTAGCTAAAACATGACTACCGTAAGCCAAGAAAATGATATCATGAGTCTGTATGTAATCAAGATCTGCGTTTGAATTGCAGACATGCCAACCTTACCACAGGCGATTTCATTGAAACGAGTATTATTCATATCCATACTCAGGTATTGAATTGAACTATCTGTGACCCTGTGTCTGCCGATATCCCTTATATACTGTGTATGTTTAAGTCACTGCAGTAATTCTAATGCAACCGTGCCAGAATTACTGCAGAGCAGATACAGTATATGCCTCCTGTATTCCCTAAAGATCTTTTTATCATTATGCGACAGATTACTGAAAATGAATTGAATACATTTCTACAGGGACTGAGCGTACAGTCTTAACTTCCCTCTGACTGTAAACCCTGTAATTTGTCCTCTTTAACATCAGCCAGCCTGCTCACCTTCAAAAGCCTCATCATCTCCTTCCACAGACCTCTGCTATGCTAAAAATAATCCCCCCGTCTCCCTCTTCCTATTCCTGCCCCCTCCCAGCCTTGTCACTTGATTTTGTTATTACTATGCTAACCAAATCCTTATAAATGTGATTTAAGGCTTGGCGGCGCGCGCTCTTGTTTAGCCTTCTGCTGTGGCGATTTACGGCGCGAGGGAAAGAGAGAGGGAGAGAAGGAGGGAAAGGGGGGAGAGGAGGGGAAGGCCCCTCTAAGTATTCCTAACGTCCTGCCACTACATCTGTTCAGCAGAGGCTGATTGGGGTAGAGTGGTGTTATTGCAGTGTGTTCTAGCCTGCACCCGGAGAGCAGTAAAGCATCAATAAAATAAAAAGCACCTGCATCTTAAATGAAATTTCAATTGAAAAACTTAACAGCCCTTCAAATTGCAGAATTTAACACAGACCAGTAAAGCCTAAATAACAGTCTGTGCTGCTAGGAGAGAAGGAGAGGGTGGCTGGGGAGTGGAGGGAGTGGGGGGGTTACATGGCTGGGGAGTGGAGGGAGAGGGGGTGGGGGTTACATGGCTGGGGAGTGGAGGGAGAGGGGATGGGGGTTACATGGCTGGGGAGTGGAGGGAGAGGGGTGGGGGTTACATGGCTGGGGAGTGGAGGGAGAGGGGTGGGGGTTACATGGCTGGGGAGTGGAGGGAGAGGGGTGGGGGTTACATGGCTGGGGGAGTGGAGGGAGAGGGGTGGGGGGGTTACATGGCTGGGGAGTGGAGGGAGAGGGGGTGGGGGTTACATGGCTGGGGAGGGGGGAGAGGGGGTGGGAGTTACATGGCTGGGGAGTGGAGGGAGAGGGGGGTGGGGGTTACATGGCTGGGGAGTGGAGGGAGAGGGGGTGGGGGTTACATGGCTGGGGAGTGAAGGGAGAGGGCGGTGGGGGTTACATGGCTGGGGAGTGGAGGGAGAGGGGGTGGGGGTTACATGGCTGGGGAGTGAAGGGAGAGGGGGTGGGGGTTACATGGCTGGGGAGTGGAGGGAGACGGGGGTGGGGGTTACATGGATGGGGAGTGGAGGGAGAGGGGGTGGGGGTTACATGGCTGGGGAGTGGAGGGAGAAGGGGGTGGGGGTTACATGGCTGGGGAGTGGAGGGAGTGGGGGTGGGGGTTACATGGCTGGGGAGTGGAGGGAGTGGGGGTGGGGGTTAAATGGCTGGGGAGTGGAGGGAGGGGGGTGGGGTTACATGGATGGGGAGTGGAGGTAGAGGAGGTGGGGGTTACATGGCTGGGGAGTGGAGGGAGAAGGGGGTGGGGGTTACATGGCTGGGGAGTGGATGGCTGGGGAGTGGAGGGAGGGTGGGGGTTACATGGCTGGGGAGTGGAGGGAGTGGGGGGTGGGGTTAGATGGCTGGGGAGTGGAGGGAGTGGGGGTGGGGGTTACATGGCTGGGGAGTGGAGGGAGTGGGGGGTGGGGGTTTCATGGCTGGGGAGTGGAGGGAGAGGGGGTGGGGTTACATGGCTGGGGAGTGGGGGTGGGGGTTACATGGCTGGGGAGTGGAGGGAGAGGGGTTACATGGCTGGGGAGTGGAGGGAGTGGGGGTTACATGGCTGGGGAGTGGAGGGAGAGGGGTTACATGGCTGGGGAGTGGAGGGTGGGGGGTTACATGGCTGGGGAGTGGAGGGAGAGGGGTTACATGGCTGGGGAGTGGAGGGAGTGGGGGGTTACATGGCTGGCGAGTGGAGGGAAAGGAGGTGGGGGTTACATGGCTTGGGAGTGGAGGGATAGGGGGTGGGGGTTACATGGCTGGGGAGAGGGTGGTGGGGGTTACATGGCTGAGGAGAGGGAGGTGGGCGTTACATGGCTGGGGAGAGGGTGGTGGGGGTTAGATGGCTGAAGAGAGGGACGTGGGCGTTACATGGCTGGGGAGAGGGTGGTGGGGGTTACATGGCTGGGGAGTGGAGGGAAAGGAGGTGGGCATTACATGGCTGGGGAGTGGAGGGAGAGGGGTTACATGGCTGGGGAGTGGAGGGAGAGAAGGTGGGCGTTGCATGGCTGGGGAGTGGAGGGAGAGGGTGGTGGGGGTTACATGACTGGGGAGTGGAGGGAGAGAAGGTGGGCGTTACATGGCTGGGGAGTGGAGGGAGAGGGTGGTGGGGGTTACATGACTGGGGAGTGGAGGGAACGGAGGTGGGCATTACATGGCTGGGGAGTGGAGGGAGAGAAGGGTGGGCGTTACATGGCTGGGGAGTGGAGGGAAAGGGGGGTGGGCGTTACATGGCTGGGGAGTGGAGGGAAAGGGGGGTGGGCGTTACATGGCTGGGGAGTGGAGGGAGAGGAGGTGGGCGTTACATGGCTGGGGAGTGGAGGGAAAGGGGGGGGGGCGTTACATGGCTGGGGAGTGGAGGGAGAGAGGGGTGGGCGTTACATGGCTGGGGAGTGGAGGGAGAGGGTGGTTTGGGTTACATGACTGGGGAGTGTGTGTGTCTGTGTGGGTGTGTATGCGTGCTTATGTGTGTGCATGTGTGTGCTCATGCATTTGGGTGTGTGAGGGGGAGTGTTCAAATTCAAGGTGATTTCATTGTCTCGTGCAAAAATGATTTACAATTAAGGCCTCTAAATAGTCTTTGCAGGTTTGCAATGGAGCCCATAGACAGACAGACAGCCAGGCAGGCAAGGAAGCAGGCGGGCAGACATGCAGACAAGGCAGAGACAGTCAAACTGGCAGACAGACAGCCAGAATGACAGACAGGTGGACAGACAGACAGTCAGAGACAGGCAAGTCGGGCCTCCTTGCTTATTCCCAGCGTCTCCTGGACCTTTGTGGTAATTGAATCAGGGAGAGTGCTGAGTGGAGCAAGCATAAAAAGCTGTTAACCCAAAGGTCAACGCTGTGCATTGTTTATTTATCAGGGCTAGGAGGGAGCCCTGCACCGCTCAGCCACACAGCCACAGCCCTGAAACACAGACACGATGCACTGCCTGGGAAAACATCTCCCTGCTACGCTGGAACGTGCACACAGACTGGGAACACACACAGACAGACACTCACACACACAGATTTAGAGTATATATACACACACACTGAAAACATCGACACACAGTCAGTCAGTCAAACACATGCACAGACAAGGGCTGGAATCACAAATTTAAGTCACAGGATGTAGGAAGGGGGAAGGGGTGATGGTGGAGAGTAAGTGGGGATGAGAGAGTGTAAGAGGGGAGGAAAGGGGGAGGAGGGAGGAAGGAGAGAGTGTAAGAGGGGAGGAAAGGGGGAGGAGGGAGGAAGGAGAGAGTGTAAGAGGGGAGGAAAGGGGGAGGAAGGAGAGAGTGTAAGAGGGGAGGAAAGGGGGAGGAGGGAGGAAGGAGAGAGTGTAAGAGGGGAGGTAAGGGGAGGAAGGAGGAGTAAGAGGGGAGGAAAGGGGGAGGAAGGAGAGAGTGTAAGAGGGGAGGAAAGGGGGAGGAAGGGAGGAGGGGAGGAAAGGGGGAAGGGGAGAGTACGAGGGGGAGGTAAGGGGGAGGAAGGAGAGAGTGTAAGAGGGAGGTAAGGGGGAGGAAGGAGAGAGTGTAAGAGGGGAGGAAAGGGGGAGGAAGGAGAGTGTGTAAGAGGGGAGGTAAGGGGGAGGGAAGGAGAGAGTAAGAGGGGAGGAAAGGGGGAGGAAGGAGAGAGTGTAAGAGGGGAGGTAAAGGGGAGGAAGGAGAGAGTGTAAGAGGGGAGGAAAGGGGGAGGAGGGAGGAAGGAGAGAGTGTAAGAGGGGAGGAAATGGGGAGGAAGGAGAGAGTGTAAGAGGGGAGGTAAGGGGGAGGAAGGAGAGAGTGTAAGAGGGGAGGAAAGGGGGAGGAAGGAGAGAGTGTAAGAGGGGAGGAAAGGGGGAGGAAGGAGAGTGTGTAAGAGGGGAGGAAAGGGGGAGGAAGGAGAGTGTTTACGAGGGGAGGTAAGGGGGAGGAAGGAGAGAGTGTAAGAGGGGAGGTAAGGGGGAGGAAGGAGAGAGTGTAAGAGGGGAGGAAAGGGGGAGGAAGGAGAGTGTGTAAGAGGGGAGGTAAGGGGGAGGAAGGAGAGAGTAAGAGGGGAGGAAAGGGGGAGGAAGGAGAGAGTGTAAGAGGGGAGGAAAGGGGGAAGAAGGAGAGAGTGTAAGAGGGGAGGAAAGGGGGAGGAGGGAGCAAGGTAATGTGATATCTTAAAACCACCCAGGCCGCTCGATCACCAGGGTTTAATTTTGTTTTGTTTACGCGTGTGTATGTGCCTGTGTGTGTATGTGCCTATGTGTGTGTGTGTGTGTGTGTGTGTGTGTGTGTGTGTGTGTGTGTGTGTGTGTGTGTGTGTGTGTGTGTGTGTGTGTGTGTGTGTGTGTGTGTGTGTGTGTGGGGTGTGTGTGAGATATTTGTTATGAATGCCTTGCTGTAGATGACTCATGTCTAGAGCCTGAGTTGTGCAATGGCTTATTTGGTGGTGTGATATAGGTGGAGTGATATAGGTGGTGCGACACAGATGGTGTGATACCTGTGGTGTGATACCTGTGGTATGATAAAGGTGGTGTGATACATGTGGTGTGATATAAGTGGTGTGATAAAGGTGGTGTAATAAAGGTGGTGTGATACCTGTGGTGTAATAAAGGTGGTGTGATACCTGTCATGACGTTGGCCCGGGGGTAGGTTTATGACAGTCATAAATACCTCTTTCCCCCTTTTTCCTATCTCTACCCTACTAAGGTTACATTTGCAAAACCCTTGGTTAACATAGAGATTCTGGGAACATCAGAAGGTGGTGGAAAATGAACTATATTCTGGTAATCCGACCAATTGAACATATGCGGTGGTACTTAATGAATATGACGTCAGATCGGTTGTCATGTGAGACATTTTCATCAATGGTAAGATGACATAAACGCTACAGTGGGAAGTCTACACATCAGAGTTATCGGATTCACATGGAATTGTTGTTCAATTTAAATGTTTTAATATGAAATTATTCGTGATGGGATGAAATGTGGTTTTAGCTTCTAAATTGTGAGATTCGGGTTTTCATAAGGTAGGGCTCTGCTCAATCAGTGGCCTGCTCCTGTGAAGGGACATGGGCTATAAAACTTTTCAAACACGCCCTCTTCTCCCTTCCTATATAAAGCCTTGATGACAATATAACCTCCTGTTCCGAGGATGTGAGGACGACGGTCCGATGTCAGAATGGTTCAGATAATAACTACAGAACGAAGCCAACATCAGCGTGAGCTTGGTTGCGAATAGTATGAACTTTGAACTCTTATTCACTATAGAAGTGATACCTACTAGCCGTTGAGTTAGCAACAGCAGCTGTAAACGAGGGTTAGGAAGGAACAGGCAGAGTATTCCGTCTATCACACAACGACGTTACTACAACGTATCCAATTGACAACCAGTGACATTCTTCAAAGGACAAAGGACTCGGTTTGGCAACACGGACATTCTACCACCAACCTACTGAAGCACAGCTCAGAGTAAACATTTATTGCATTTTCCTTTTCCAAATGGGCGGTAATTTAGGATGCATAAGATATTGTATTTACGATAGCACAGCTTCGCCCTTTGTTCCTCAGTCTTCCAGCTCTTTCACTCAAACCCAGCCCCTTTTCTTTTGTGTAACAAGCTATCATATCTGTTCCGCCCGCTAGGGACGTTTTCCTTTATGACGTAATTTGTAATCAAGTTATGACTGAATTATGTGTATGTGTAATTCTGTGTGATTAGTTAGGTATTTAGTAAATAAATAATTAAACCCAATTTTGTATTGATGATTCAACTTGTTAGCCAGGGTTTGTGCAGATAACCAAGAATTTACAACTTTAAGATGAAGATTAACATTGACTGCTATTGATGTAAAATATTACTAGGTCTTTAAGAGTTTATTCGGACGATAACAGCTCTATAAATATTATTTTGTGGTGC
>NC_088243.1:36663458-36690958 GCF_036934945.1 Oncorhynchus masou masou | reverse complement strand
AACTTTAGGGGAACATTACGGGTAACATTACAAAAACATTTTCTCTCCCTAGAATTGTAAGCTGAGAGGATAAAAAGAAAGAGAGAGGGAGGGAGAGACAGCCAGAGAGACGATGCTAAGTTACACACGGGTGTTAGTCAGCACCAGCGTCTCTCTGTGTTACCAAGGTCAGATATCAACAGGGATATTCTAATTGGGCTGAACCAGGAAGAAACACTAACACACAATCACCTCTGACCCCTAAAGCATTGCTACCACAGGGGTGTGTCTAAAATGACAATGGCTTTAGCATCTTCATACAGTTAGCATTAGCATAGGGGCGTGTGTATATGCATGTATGTGTGTGTGTGTGTGCGTGTGTGGGCGGGACATGATGGTCTAAATTAGACGTCTTCATTCAGGCTTAGCTGGCGTCTTTTTAATATGGCCGACAGGAAGGAAGTCACTGCAGACAGGGTCAACACCCTGCCCACTTCCTGAAGGGGACCTTGAGTTGAGTGTCTGTCTGAACACATAGTTCTCTAAGTGTGTATGTACACAATGTGTGTGTGCGCGTACGGTGTATGTGTGTGTGTGTATGTGTTATATTTGAGAGAGAAAGAGCTCAGATTGGGAACTGCTAATTACTACGCACAATATAAGCATGAATACCAATATGACATTGCCCTGTGTACTCTAGTGTTTCTAAGATTGTCTACCACAAATTGAGGCATACTCCCTGTTCAGTCACGAATGCATGGCCAAGCACGAGTCCAACACCATCACAACAGTGGTAGGCCTGATCCCCGATAACGATGAGACAACCTGTAGGGAGGAGGTCAGAGACCTGGCAGTGTGGTGCCAAGACAACAACCTCTCCCTCAACGTGAGCAACACAAAGGAGATGATCGTGGTCTACAGGAAAAGGAGGGCCGAACACACACCCATTCACATCGACGGGGCTGTAGTGGAGCGGGTCGAGAGTTTCAGGTTTCTTGGTGTCCACCAACAATCTATCATGGTCCAAACACACCAAGACAGTCGTGGAGAGGGCGCGACAACGCCTTCTCCCCCTCAGGTCCCCAGATCCTCTGTTCTACAGCTGCACCATCGAGAGCATCCTGACCAGTTGCATCATAGCCTGTAATGGCAACTGTTCGGCATCTGACCATAAGGCGCTACAGAGGGTAGAGTGTACAGCCCAGTACATCACTGGGGCCAAGCTTCCTGACATCAAGGACCTATATACAAGGAGGTGTCAGAGGAAGGCCCGAAAAATTGTCAAAGACTCTAGTCACCCAAGTCATAGACTGTTGTCTCTGCTACTGCACGGCAAGCAGTACCGGAGCACCATGTCGAGGACCAAAAGGCTCCGTAACAGCTTCTAACCCCAAGCCAAAAGACGGCTGAACAATTAAGCAAATTGACCACCTGGACAATTTACATCGACCCCCCCCTGTTTTTTAACACTGCTGCCACTCGCCGCTGTTTATTTTCTGTACAGGTACCCCCTGTACATAGCCTCGTTATTGTAATTTTAGTGTGTATTTTTTATTTTAATTTATTTTATTTTATTTAGTAAATATTTTCTTAACTCTATTTCTTGAACTGCATTGTTGGTTATGGGCTCGTAAGTAGGCATTTCACGGTAAGATCCACACCTGTTGTGTTCGGCGCATGAGGCAAATAAAATGTGATTTGATTTCATCGACTTCAATATCCGTCCATCCGGGTGGTATGGCTGTAGGTCATGGAGGGTGTAGCTAGTAGTGTTGCCTGGTACTGTAGCAGTGCTGCTGGAGAGGCTGCGTGGCTGTGACAGGGTGGAAGTGGAGTTGAGGTGGACGATGTAGTGGGTTATAACCCCTTTGGGCTGGGCTGTGGGGTGGAGCAGGGGGGCTGACACACTATGGTTTATTGGTTTAGGTCCAGTCTACTACCACACAATTGGTCCAGAGCTCTGGGACAGGTGTTATCGAACAGCTTCATTTCCGAACACAGCTTGTTAAAGTGACTACAGCTTTTCAGTAAAAAAAAGAACAAAGAGAAAATAGGGATTATCATTTTTTTCATCATTGCAGAAGAAAAGCCTTGTGCACGGGCGTGTGCGTGTGCGTGTGTGTGTGTGTGTGTGGTGATGAGAAGCAAAGAGATGAGAAGAGAGGGGGACTTTGTGTGGCGGAATTATCATTTGACAACGGAACGTCAAGAGTGACATCACAAGGACAAACAGTGATTTGGCGGGCCCTATTCTAGGGATTAGAATTGAGGACACACACAGAACACAGAAACACACACACACCAATGTGCAAATCAGCTCATTTAGCAAGCGCCAGGGGCACGGCCATACAGCAAATTATATTTATGGATTTATTCAATGGAGGTTATATGGCCCGGGATATCAACTATGAGCTGGGGAGAGATTGTGTTGAATCAGAGCAAATATTGTAATTTAACTTAAGTTTGTGACTGGCCATTTCCACTGAGTGGACCAAGTAATCCTTCACACACACACACACACACACACACACACACACACACACACACACACACACACACACACACACACACACACACACACACACACACACACACACACACACACATACACACACACACACACACACACACACACACACACACACACACACACACACACACACACACACACACACACACACACACACACACACACACATACACATACACACACACACATACACACACACACACACACACACACACACACACACACACACACACACACACACACACACACACACACACACAAGAGGCTGTTTAGGGGAGAACGGCCCATAATAATGGCCAGAACGGTGCAAATGGAATCCATTTGTTGGATGTAATTGAATGCATTGCATGAATTCCGCTCCAGTCATTACCACGAACCCGTCCTCCCCAATTAAGGTGCCGCCAACCTCCTGTGTTGTAAATGGGCCTTTCCTTAATAACTGTACCTGCCAGTGCCAGATCTCTATCTTCTCTGATCTCCACCATCCCCAGATTACAACAGGGCATTCAGTCTGGGACTGACATCTGAAAGCGCTCGTGCTCTGGCTACGTATTGCCCAGCCTAGTCAACAGAAACACACACAGATTTGGCATGTGTGTGTGGGCTTGCTTGTGGGTGGGTGAGTTTTCCAGGTCACACCGTTAATTACCTTATCGTCTCACCTATTTATCAACAATCAGAGCAGCTGAATTCCTCTTCCTAATCACACTCTCCATATTTCATTACAAGTTCCTGTTTTCAACTGCACCGCGATTCCACATCGTTTTAGCCTTCCTTTGTATTAGATGATTCCCTGAAATGCTGACAAAATCACATGCAGCAGGCAGTGCAAGCTAGGCAGCATGCTGTAGTTTTTGCATGCAGTAATTCCATTACTGCAGTTTCATTATTTTAGCATGGAGCATGTTGGCCTGCTGGGATGAACCCTGTTTTAAATGTGATGAAGGGAATTTTCCACTTTGGTCAATGTCAGGGAGTCTCTCGCTCTCGCTCTCTCTCGCTCTCTCTCTCTCTCTCTGTACGGTGTGCACACACATACGCACACACACTTTACAGTACAACATCACTTCCTGGAACTCATCCATCTAAAAGCGTTCCACAGCACAGAACACTCTGAACTGCCAATCACAGGCCTCCCTCTGCCCCTTGCACCTCTGCACTGCACTCTGGGAGAGATGATGTCAGTTGATTGTTAACTGCATACTAATAGCATTCATGAGAATTGAGAATAACGACATGACTTTGGTCAAAAGTTTTTGCCTGTGTGTTTGTGTGTCCCTCCCTCCTTAGGCCACCTGGCCCCCTGCTGTCATTGGTAATAGAGAGATTGAACGCTACAAGATCCACCTTCCCCCTTACAGACCCGCACCAATCCCAAACACACATCAGACCTCAACGTAACAGCAACCAACCTGGTGCCCTACACAGACTACAACGTATTGGTGGGTGCACAGAGAGCCTGCCCAGGGCCATAACCACACTACCCTCACTGTGCCAGGACCTGGCACAGCTGGCGGTGGTAGCCATCAGTGTGTCCTTCCTGGCCGTATCCTGGCAACCTCCCGACAGACCCAACAGACCTAACCTCCGGTAAATGTTGCGTTATTACCAGGGCCCAAATCAAATGTCTCACTGGCGAGGTCACTTACTTTGGAAAAACCCAGGGTTCTAGTTGTAAGGGTAGAGATTGACCACACAAATATAATGCGGGGAAAGGCACAGCTGTTGTTCCAAATGTGTCTCAGGTAGTAACGTAGGTGACGGTCCCTCCGTTAGAGTTCAGACAGCTTGCTGCGCGGCTGCGGTAGCTGATGTAGCGCTAGCGTCCAACATCTACATCAGTATTAATCTGAACAGTCTCGGGCACTCTTCACCAAACCAGACAGAGACTTGAGTGAACATGGGTGTTAATGAACTAACTCGTTCTCTGTGTGCGTCTGTGTGTGCGCCAGTCTAGTTCCTACACTGCTCCGTTCACCATTAGGAGCTAAGTAACGGTCTGCTTTCATGGCAGACCATTAAAATTCATGAGTACTTTCCCCTCCGCAGCACAGCTCAGCTCGTCTCAGTGTGTTTGTTTAAGTGGGTTTATAAAAGTGGGAATTAAGGCCTGCTCTTCTGATTACGGCCCACATTAACAACACTGGGGAGAGGGAGGATAACACTTAAAACCACGCGAAACAGAGGGGAAGAGAGAGAGAGGAAGAGAAAGAAAGAAAGGAAAAAGTAAAGAGACAGCAGAAGAGGTTTTTTAAAAAAGAGTGATGACAGAGAGAGGGAATGGGGAGAAAAGGGGAAAGAGAGGGATAGAGCTGCAGAGAAAGAGACAGAGCGAGGGAATGGAGAGAAAAGGGGAAAGAGAGGGATAGAGCTGCAGAGAAAGAGACAGAGCGAGGGAATGGAGAGAAAAGGGGAAAGAGAGGGATAGAGCTGCAGAGAAAGAGACAGAGCTGCAGAGGGAAGGGGAGAGAAAAGGGGAAAGAGAGGGATAGAGCTGCAGAGAAAGAGACAGAGCGAGGGAATGGAGAGAAAAGGGGAAAGAGAGGGATAGAGCTGCAGAGAAAGAGACAGAGCGAGGGAATGGGGAGAAAAGGGGAAAGAGAGACAGGGATAGAGCTGCAGAGAAAGAGAGCTGCAGAGAAAGAGCGAGGGAATGGAGAGAAAAGGGGAAAGAGAGGGATAGAGCTGCAGAGAAAGAGACAGAGCGAGGGAATGGAGAGAAAAGGGGAAAGAGAGGGATAGAGCTGCAGAGAAAGAGACAGAGCGAGGGAATGGAGAGAAAAGGGGAAAGAGAGGGATAGAGCTGCAGAGAAAGAGACAGAGCGAGGGAATGGAGAGAAAAGGGGAAAGAGAGGGATAGAGCTGCAGAGAAAGAGACAGAGCGAGGGAATGGAGAGAAAAGGGGAAAGAGAGGGATAGAGCTGCAGAGAAAGAGACAGAGCGAGGGAATGGAGAGAAAAGGGGAAAGAGGGGGATAGAGCTGCAGAGAAAGAGATAGAGCGAGGGAATGGAGAGAAAAAAAGGTGAAAGAGAAGGATAGAGTGAGAGAGAGGAAGAGAATAGAGCGATAGACAGAGGGAAATAGACTGCCTGTGTGTGATTACCCATGTGTTTGGTGTGGTCCTCAGATACGGGCTGCTCAGACGTAAAAGCTGTCAGCCCACGGCAGATCTCCATCGCTGGTTCAATGTTTACGCCGGAGACAAATTGTTTCACCAAGATAAAGGCCTTAGCAGGTGAGATTACCAAAATTAGCTCTAGAGCAAACCACCGCCACTGTGTACAGAGCTGTTTCGCGCTCCGATGCCATCTTTTAATGCCGCTCAAAGATACATTAAGCAAATATTCAAAGAATGATATTGTTTTGCACTAATCTCTGTCTGGCACTCGGCAGCAGCTGATTTCTTTCCCTGTGCTTGCTAAAAGGCTTCTCTCTCCACTTCCTGTGTTTACTCTAGCTTCAAGTTAGACACTTTTAGACACAAGTATTTTAAGTAGTTTTATGGGCTTTCGCTGCTCTGCTGGCCTAGATTGTACATAGTGGAAATATAATTGGTTGTTGCTGAAGTTTGCGTTAGCCCTTGTTGCTAGTAATTATTCTGTAGTATCCTAGATATTGTACCGCTTTTGAAACAGGATGTGTTTTGGCGTGCGTGCGTGCGTGCGTGCGTGTGTGTGTGTGCGTGCGCGTGCGTGCGCGTGCGTGCGTGCGTGTGTGTGTGTGTGTGTGTGTGTGTGTGTGTGTGTGTGTGTGTGTGTGTGTGTGTGTGTGTGTGTGTGTGTGTGTGTGTGTGTGTGTGTGTGTGTGCATGTGCGTGCGTGCGTGCCAGTGTATGTGTATGTAACACAGTGTTTCCTCCTCCAGTACCCCCAACAGTACACATTTTAGTTGTATCTCAGGACAAACCCACCAGACTCAACTCATTGAGGGCTTGATGATTTAGTTGAAAAGTTGAATCAGGTGTGCTTGTCCAGGGTCCCAGTGATTCTAATTCTACACCAACCCTATAAGCACAAACTAGCCCCCGGTCTCCTTCTGCCCCACCCACACACACAGTCACCTGGTGTATACCTACCTTAGAACTCTCAATCATCCAACCGCTGCAGAGACGGAGTCAAGACCGGAGCCATGGAGACCAAGACCAGAACCCTGGAATCTTACATCGAGACAAAGACCCAGACTAGAAGCCTTGAGTACCACATCTAGACCAAGATTATACCAGTTAGGAACCACATCGAGACCAAGACTCTACCCGTTAGGACCACACGTACAACAAGACCAGAACCCTTAGGAATCACATCTAGACCAAGAATGAAAGCCTTGAGGACCACATCTAGACCAAGATTCAACCCTATTGAAACAGCATCTAGACCTAACCCTTTAGAAACCACAACTAGATTAATACTTAACCTTATACAGTGCCTTGCGAAAGTATTCGGCCCCCTTGAACTTTGCAACGTTTTGCCACATTTCAGGCTTTAAACATAAAGATATAAAACTGTATTTTTTTGTGAAGAATCAACAACAAGTGGGACACAATCATGAAGTGGAACGACATTTATTGGATATTTCAAACTTTTTTAACAAATCAAAAACTGAAAAATTGGGCGTGCAAAATTATTCAGCCCCCTTAAGTTAATACTTTGTAGCGCCACCTTTTGCTGCGATTGCAGCTGTAAGTCGCTTGGGGTATGTCTCTATCAGTTTTGCACATCGAGAGACTGACATTTTTTCCCATTCCTCCTTGCAAAACAGCTCAAGCTCAGTGAGGTTGGATGGAGAGCATTTGTGAACAGCAGTTTTCAGTTCTTTCCACAGATTCTCGATTGGATTCAGGTCTGGACTTTGACTTGGCCATTCTAACACCTGGATATGTTGATTTTTGAACCATTCCATTGTAGATTTTGCTTTATGTTTTGGATCATTGTCTTGTTGGAAGACAAATCTCCGTCCCAGTCTCAGGTCTTTTGCAGACTCCATGAGGTTTTCTTCCAGAATGGTCCTGTATTTGGCTCCATCCATCTTCCCATCAATTTTAACCATCTTCCCTGTCCCTGCTGAAGAAAGCAGGCCCAAATCATGATGCTGCCACCACCATGTTTGACAGTGGGTATGGTGTGTTCAGGGTGATGCGCTGTGTTGCTTTTACGCCAAACATAACGTTTTGCATTGTTGCCAAAAAGTTCAATTTTGGTTTCATCTGACCAGAGCACCTTCTTCCACATGTTTGGTGTGTCTCCCAGGTGGCTTGTGGCAAACTTTAAACAACACTTTTTATGGATATCTTTAAGAAATGGCTTTCTTCTTGCCACTCTTCCATAAAGGCCAGATTTGTGCAATATACGACTGATTGTTGTCCTATGGACAGAGTCTCCCACCTCAGCTGTAGATCTCTGCAGTTCATCCAGAGTGATCATGGGCCTCTTGGCTGCATCTCTGATCAGTCTTCTCCTTGTATGAGTTGAAAGTTTAGAGGGACGGCCAGGTCTTGGTAGATTTGAAGTGGTCTGATACTCCTTCCATTTCAATATTATCGCTTGCACAGTGCTCCTTGGGATGTTTAAAGCTTGGGAAATCTTTTTGTATCCAAATCCGGCTTTAAACTTCTTCACAACAGTATCTCGGACCTGCCTGGTGTGTTCCTTGTTCTTCATGATGCTCTCTGCGCTTTTAACGGACCTCTGAGACTATCACAGTGCAGGTGCATTTATACGGAGACTTGATTACACACAGGTGGATTGTATTTATCATCATTAGTCATTTAGGTCAACATTGGATCATTCAGAGATCCTCACTGAACTTCTGGAGAGAGTTTGCTGCACTGAAAGTAAAGGGGCTGAGGAATTTTGCACGCTCAATTTTTCAGTTTTTGATTTGTTAAAAAAGTTTGAAATATCCAATAAATGTCGTTCCACTTCATGATTGTGTCCCACTTGTTGTTGATTCTTCACAAAAAATACAGTTTTATATCATTATGTTTGAAGCCTGAAATGTGGCAAAAGGTCTCAAAGTTCAAGGGGGCCGAGTACTTTCGCAAGGCACTGTATCAACCAAACATATAACAAGACTTGAGTTCTCAAGAATCACACCCAGACCAGAACACACAAGTACTACGTCTACACCTAGACTCCTTAGAAACCACTTTTAGACCTAGACTCAACCCCTTAGGAAACACCTCTAGACCAAGATTAAAAGGCTTGAGAGCCACATCTAGACCTTGGCCATAGCCTTTGGTTACCACATCCAGAACCAGACCAGAACTCTCAAAAAAATGATAGGCCAATACTCTTTAGGAACCACGTCTACACCAAGACCAAGAGCCAACCACTGTAGAGCCACATCCAGACCAAGACCTTCCACTTCCAGAACCAAGACCTCAATCCTCAAGACCAGAACCGAATCCTCAAGACCATGAGAAGACAAGGACCATTCAAAGATGCACTATGCAACAATTCCAGCTGCAAATAGATCTTAAAGGCCCAATGCAGCCATTTATTTTTAAATATCAAATAATTTATGGATAATTATCAGTAAAAAAAATCTATTTCATATCCTGCACGCCATCATGTAATCGGATCTGTCTCACAGGCTACAAGTGAAGACAGACACATTGGGGATGCATCTGCGCGCGTCCTTATCTAATTCCGAGGTGCATATTGAAGATATTGGAGGAACTGTCCACATTTACTTTTTGTCAGTCAACAAGATGAGTAGGCCTAACGAACAGCAAAAGCACCGGTCTATGTCAATCTACTCGCCCCATACTACAAAGGTCAACCTATTCTATTCTGTGCGAGAAATAAATATTCCAAACATAGTCTGGGACAGTTGTGGGATGCGACAGATCCCAAATTAAAAGAACCACTAACATTAAAAAAAATGTTTCATGCAATGTGGCTTAAGCAGCAGATCAGAACATTTAGTTTCAAATGTTGATAACTATTAGGCTGTTTCTTCACATTATAAGAGCAACAATGCACACATGGTAGTAGGCTATAAGCGTAAATGTTCCATTAGCTGAAAACACCATGATCAAAAGTGACCGCAAATGTAATTATGTGTTGATAAATAATATATGTGTGAAATTTGTTTTGATTTATAATGGATATGTATCGAAACAGGGGCAGCGGGAAAAAAATACATGTCATCTATGCACTTAAATAGAGAATGGAGGATCCTTTTCCCGTGTTTCATTTTCATGCCAGCCATGTAGGCTATACTCCTGTTGTAAAGCGAAGCAATGTGCTTTATTTTAGGAAAGCTGAGAAATAAATATAGTAGGCCTAGCCTATAGAAAGCTGAGCCTCCTCTTTTTAGTAGAGGCCACTACTCTATTTTCTTGCAAAATTGCATAGCCTATTGAAATGTTACCCAACATGAGCTCATGGGCTCTCATGAAGTGTTCGATTCAAAAAATGTTATTCTTGTTCGGTAACATTTGCATTGATGTCAGAGTGATTTAGAGGGACAATAAAGTGCTGAGTACCAGGCAGTTATCAAGTTTATTAGGCTACTAATGACCATCAGCAGCATCAAATCAAATGTATTTATATATCCCTTCGTACATCAGCTGATATCTCAAAGTGTTGTACAGAAACCCAGCCTAAAACTCCAAACAGCAAGCAATGCAGGTGTTGAAGCATGTTGGCTAGGAAAAATTCCCTAGAAAGGCCAAAACCTAGGAAGCAACCTAGAGAGGAACCAGGCTATGAGGGGTGGCCAGTCCTCTTCTGGCTGTGCTGGGTGGAGATTATAATAGAACAAGGCCAAGATGTTCAAATGTTCATAAATGACCAGCATGGTCAAATAATAGGTATGGGAGAGGTAGCACATCCGGTGAATAGGTCAGGATTCCATAGCCGCAGGAAGAACAGTTGAAAATGGAGCAGCAGCACGGCCAGGTGGACTGGGGACAGCAAGGAGTCATCATGCCAGGTAGTCCTGAGGCAAAATTAAAATCACACAGGACACCGGATAAGACAGGAGAAGTACTCCAGATATAACAAACTGACCCTAGCCCCCCGACACATATAGTGGGGCAAAAAAGTATTTAGTCAGCCACCAATTGTGCAAGTTATCCCACTTAAAAAGATGAGAGGCCTGTAATTTTCATCATAGGTACACTTCAACTATGACAGACAAATTAGGAAAAAAAATACAGAAAATCACATTGTAGGATTTTTTATGAATTTATTTGCAAATTATGGTGGAAAATAAGTATTTGGTCAATAACGAAAGTTTATCTCAATACTTTGTTATATACCCTTTGTTGGCAATGACAGAAGTCAAACGTTTTCTGTAAGTCTTCACAAGGTTTTCACACACTGTTGCTGGTATTTTAGCCTATTCCTCCATGTAGATCTCCTCTAGAGCAGTGATGTTTTGGGGCTGTTGCTGGGCAACACAGACTTTCAACTCCCTCCAAAGATTTTATATGGGGCTGAGATCTGGAGACTGGCTAGGTCACTCCAGGACCTTGAAATGCTTCTTACGAAGCCACTCCTTCGTTGCCCGGGCGGTGTGTTTGTGATCACTGTCATGCTGAAAGACCCAGCCACATTTCATCTTCAATGCCCTTGCTGATGGAAGGAGGTTTTCACTCAAAATCTCACGATACATGGCCCCATTAATTCTTTCCTTTACACGGATCAGTCGTCCTGGTCCCTAAGCAGAAAAACAGCCCCAAAGCATGCTGTTTCCACCCTCATGCTTCACAGTAGGTATGGTGTTCTTTGGATGCAACTCAGCATTCTTTGTCCTCCAAACACGACGAGTTATATTTTTGTTTCATCTGACCATATGACATTCTCCCAATCTTCTTCTGGATCATCCAAATGCTCTCTAGCAAACTTCAGATGGGCCTGGACATGTACTGGCTTAAGCAGGGGGACACGTCTGGCATTGCAGGATTTGAGTCCCTGGCGTCGTAGTGTGTTACTGATGGTAGGCTTTGTTACTTTGGTCCCAGCTCTCTGCAGATCATTCACTAGGTCCCCCTGTGTGGTTCTGGGATTTTTGCTCACCGTTCTTGTGATCATTTAGATCTTGCGTGGAGCCCCAGATCGAGGGAGATTATCAGTTGTCTTTTATGTCTTCCATTTCCTAATAATTGCTCCCACAGTTGATTTCTTCAAACCAAGCTGCTTACCTATTGCAGATTCAGTCTTCCCAGCCTGGTGCAGGTCTACAATTTTGTTTCTGGTGTCCTTTGACAGCTCTTTGGTCTTGGCCATAGTGGTGTTTGGAGTGTGACTGTTTGAGGTTGTGGACAGGTGTTTTTTATACTGATAACAAGTTCATGCAGGTGCCATTAATACAGGTAACGAGTGGAGGACAGAGGAGCCCCTTAAAGAAGAAATTACAGGTCTGTGAGAGACAGAAATATTGCTTGTTTGTAGGTGACCAAATACTTATTTTCCACCATAATTTGCAAATAAATTCATTAAAAATCCTACAATGTGATTTTCTGGATTTTTTTCTCATTTTGTCTGTCATAGTTGAAGTGTACCTATGATGAAAATTACAGGCCTCTCTCATCTTTTTAAGTTGGAGAACTTGCACAATTAGTGGCTGACTAAATACTTTTTTGCCCCACTGTAAACTACTGCAGCTTAAATACTGGAGGCTGAGACAGGAGGGGTCAGGAGACACTGTGGCCCCATCCGATGATACCCCCAGACAGGGCCAAACAGGAAGGATATAACCCCACCCACTTTGCCAAAGCACAGCCCCCACAGGCCCCACGCTTTATCATCAGAGCTTGGAGAAGCCTAATTACTGTGGAATTTGACTGCCTTCATGACTCGTGACGGTCACCACAACAGCCCAAGCCACAACACACATGGGTATTGCAGTGGTTTTAACTGGCTTTGATACTCTGATTGGTTAATGATGATCCAATCACTGATTACTTTGTTGCGCATTACTTCAACGATGGCATTTTCAGACTGAAGTATGTAACAAACAATAGAGCAGTGGAAGTATTCAGTTTGAGTCACAAGGCAATACCTATCTGACTAAAAAGCTGAATGCCAAGTCCCTTTTCTGTTGTGCCATTCCTTTGACAAGAGTCTGTAGATGCATTTTGGCCACATGAGTTTAGAGACTAGAAAGACTATGGTGTTGTTCAATACCATGAGCCTAGACCCAGATCAAGACCATGGGCATTGAAGTGGTTTCCAGTGGTCTCAAGAACAAGGCCAAAAGATCAAAGACTCCATCTCTGTAGGTACTGTGGGTTTGCTCTTCTCTCTCTCTCCCTCTCTCTCTCTCTCTCTCTCTCTCTCTCTCTCTCTCTCTCTCTCTCTCTCTCTCTCTCTCTCTCTCTCTCTCCCTCCCTCTCCCTCTCCCTCTCCCTCTCCCTCTCCCTCTCCCTCTCCCTCTCCCTCTCCCTCTCCACCTAATCAGATAAGCATAATAAAAAGTGCATTAAAAACATTAGAAAGTCGTTAGCTCCTAAAGGCGTGCCACGGGTCGTTTGGCTTAGAGGTCCTTCCATTATTCTACTGCCGTAGGCCATAGATCTGAAACTACCACTGGTACACACACACGGACACACACACACACACGTTCAACCCTGACTTAGATGCCCTGTAAATGTATAGGCCCACGCCTTACGCTAACACACAGATAATTTAAAACCCAGGCGCATATTTTGAGTGTGTGTGAGTGTGTGTGGTTGTGTCTGCATGCCTGCTTTTATGTGTTTGTGTGTGTGCGTGTGTGCGTGTGTGTGCATGCTTGTGTGTGCGTGTGTGTGCGTGTGTGGATGTGCATGTGTGGATGTGCATGTGTGGATGCTATCATTAAGTCGTGCGTTGATAATACTATCATGGAAATGAAACGTACTGTGGTGGGTTGGTTTTGGATAAGTGTGTTAGGGGGAAATGAATTGGCTAAGTGTGTTCCAGCTAAGGAGAATGGATGGGAGATGCTAGTCATTGTGTCTCATTCTCTCTGGGCGGCTGCTCTGTGGGCTGGGCCCTATGATATCATAATGATCATTGGATGAACGTTACACAGGGAAAGTGGCAATATTCTCACTGTGAAACAATCAGTCAGTTAGTTAGATAGACACAGGGTTTAATTGTGTATGTGCTGGCGTATGGAGTTTCACCTTATGAGGGACGATTGGCCCTCTCTTCAGTGTGTGTGAGTAACAGGACTGGGGTTAGGGTTTCAGAGAGACAGTGTGTGTGTGTGTGTGTGTGTGTGTGTGTGTGTGTGTGTGTGTGTGTGTGTGTGTGTGTGTGTGTGTGTGTGTGTGTGTGTGTGTGTGTGTGTGTGTGTGTGTGTGTGTGTGTGTGTGTGTGTGTGTGTGTGTGTGTGTGTGTGTGTGTGTTTTAACCTCTGTGTGTGTGTGTGTGTGTGTGTGTGTGTGTGTGTGTGTGTGTGTGTGTGTGTGTGTGTGTGTGTGTGTGTGAGAGTCTTGAGTACATCCTCCAGAGGTGTTTCCATTGAGCAGCAGTACAGTGCATGTGCTGTGGTCTCCTCCTATACAGGCTAACGGGGATGTGATTGGCTAGACGGGACTGTACACAGCAATGCTGATACCATATCAGCATCAAACTTACCGGGAGGACTACTGCCCTTCACCGTGTATGAGATACAGATATACACCCTTACACACCCACACACCCAGACATTTATCCACACACACTTGTATAACGATGTGTCCCTTAGGTAGCAAGTGGTGTGTCCTCCCTGACGAAGGCCATGCAGCGGAAACGAGTCATTTTAATCTCTGTTTCCATTGAACATGCCAGGTAAATAAAGGCATTTTAACTGAAGAGTGCCTAAGTCCTCCTTTCTTCTTGATGACCAATTTACCCCTTTTACCAAAAAGCACCTTCTGTCTACCAAAACCTACTATTGTGTACATTAGCACCTTCTGTCAACCAAAACCTACTATTGTGTACCTGAGCAACCTTCTGTCTACCGAAACCTACTATTGTGTACCTTAGCAACCTTCTGTCTACCAAAACCTACTATTGTGTACCTTAGCAACCTTCTGTCTACCAAAACCTACTATTGTGTACATTAGCACCTTCTGTCAACCAAAACCTACTATTGTGTACCTTAGCAACCTTCTGTCTACTAAAACCTACTATTGTGTACCTGAGCAACCTTCTGTCTACCAAAACCTACTATTGTGTACCTTAGCAACCTTCTGTCTACCAAAACCTACTATTGTGTTCCTGAGCACCTGCTGTCTACCAAAACCTACTATTGTGTTCCTTAGCAACCTGCTGTCTACCAAAACCTACTATTGTGTTCCTGAGCACCTGCTGTCTACCAAAACCTACTATTGTGTTCCTTAGCAGCGCTTCCCTTCCTCCTTTTTTCAACAAGTGGTGTGTACTGTGTATGAAGGTGTATGAGTTGATTATCACTTGTCAGAGTGTGAGCTGTGCATTAAGGTGTATGATTTGCTTATCACAAGTGGAGGTATGTGCTGTGTTTACGTGTGTAAAGAGTAATCCCACTCAGGTGACTACAGTGAAGGATCAACCTGCAGATGTAGCTCCTCCACACATGCAGGTCCTCAGCCCAAGTTGTGCGCATGTGTGCGTGTGTGCGCATGTGGACATGCGTGTGTGTGTGTGTGTACATGCATTAATGTTTGTGTGATGGCAGACTAAGCCAGACGCCTCCCCCCCTGCACCCCCTCTCCTCGCTCCCTCCCTCCCCCTTCTGTCTACCTGTCATAATCAGGAGGTGTGTGCCCCGGTAGAATACTTACCACAGATCGATGGCCCTGACATGTCCCTCTCTGGCCTACATGAGCCCCAAACACTTCATTCATTCACCATGCTAGATTTGCAGAGTGGAATTTAATCAATATCTTATTCATTAATTCTGCTATGTCTGGCCCGAAGAGAGAGGTGGAGAAGGAGAGGCAAAGAGAGAGAAGGAGAAAGAGAGGGAAGGAGAGAGGTGGAGAAAGAGAGGGAAGGAGAGAGAAGGAGAAAGAGAGGGAAGGAGAGAGAAGGAGAAAGAGAGGGAAGGAGAGAGAAGGAGAAAGAAAGATTGTGGAATTGTGGCACGGTTTAGGATTTGATTGAAATATGACAAGTGCCGCAAATGCGCTCACACATACACACACTCTCTTTCCTGGCTGTCCCCAGTCCACCTGGTCATGCTGCTAATCCAGTTTCTGCTGTTCTGCCCGTGGCTATGGAACCCTGACCTGTTCACCGGATGCACTACCTTTTCCCGGACCTGCTTTTTTTACCTCCTCCCTCCCTCCCTTCCTCTCTCTTTCTCTCTCTCTCCCTCCCTCACTCCCACCCACCCACTCACTCTCTCTCTCTCTCTCTCTCTCTCTCTCTTTCTCTCTACGTACCTGCTGTCTCGACCTCTGAATGCTCAGCTCTGAAAAGCTAACTGACATTTATTCCGAGGTGCTGACCAGTTGCACTCTCTACAACCACTGTCATTATTATTTGACCCTGCTGGTCATCTATGAAAGTTTGAACATCTTGAAGAACGATATGGCCTTAATAATGGCCATGTACTCTTAGAATCTCAACTCAGCACAGCCAGAAGAGGGCTGGCCACCCCTCAGAGCCTGGTTCCTCTCTCGGTTTCTTCTAGGTTCCTGCCTAGGAGAGGGGTGGGGGGGTGACCCCCGGGGGTGAGGGGTCAGATGCTCCTGTATGCAGTGATCCACCTCTCAGGTTGTGTGTAGGATGTCCTGAGAGACAGGTAACTTCCTCTTACCCATAGTCAGGGTCAGGGAGTAATCCATTACATGTACCAACAAAAATATGGTAATCAGATTACAGATACTTTTGAAAAACTAGATGATTATTTTGAGGATTACTTAGAAATTCAGAAAGGATGTTTGTAAAAAAAATGACACTTTGACACTTAAGTTTGTTCCACCTGAACGAGTCTGACCACAAGTCCGACCACTATGACAACACACCAAATGTGTTTGATGGGTCGGGGGAAAAGAGCAGGAATAGGCTTTTATAAGCTACAGTCCAAGCTATGTCTTGTGACTGTTGACTGTGTGACTGTTGTCGACATCCAAAGATTATCCAACTTGAACAAACGCTTGGCGGTAAGGATGACAGCAGTGTCGTCTACGACGATACGGATAACACTTATTATTTATATCATAGCGCATTGATGTGAATCCCACCTCTGATCTCTCATTTAGCTATTTGATCTTTACAGATTGTGGTTTTTGTGGATGGCTGTTCACAAATCTGAATGTGTATTTGAATCCAATAATGGTTGAATTCAAAAAGTTTAAGCTGCCTATCAATTATTAATATTTTTAAACCAGTGGACAGCCAGTGAAAATATGCTCTTGAAAGAGCTGCATAGTGAGGATCACAGCCTATGGAATAAACGTGGGGCTTTATTTCTCAATCTAATTCATGCTGATAAAAACAATACATCCACAGGCCTAATGGACTTTGGACTTGTTATACAATTATACATATTAATATAAAGATATAATTTAATCACACTATTATTATGTGTAGTGGAAAGCGATGGGTTAGAAGAAGCCTACATAACCAACCCATAAAGTAAAATTTTACATCCATATGACCAGCTATGTAAACTTTAACATTGATTTATCCTGCAATAGATGTCGTTCAATTGGTAACATACATGTTTGTCTTCTTCTAATGCCTCTTAAGAGGAAAGTAATCTAAAAGTAATGGAATGTAATCAGATTACATTTGGGTAATCCAAAAGTTCCATTACTGATTACAATTTTGGACAGGTAACTAGTAACTGTAATGGATTACATTTAGAAAGTAACCTACCCAACCCTGCCCATAGAATAACTTACTTTTAGTGATATAATAAGTTACTCTTACCAATAGAATAATTTACTTTACCCATAGAAAAACATCTCATCTTTGGTCCTCAAGTAACCCCAAGGCAGCACATGTCTGTTCCGGTCCAATACTGGCACAGCTGATTAAATTACTATAGTGTTGAATAGTTTATTGTCACAATTATACAATTCATAATTGTGATGTTTTTCCCCTGAATTTTGCGACTTAGAAGTAATTCTCATCTAAGAAGCTTATAACTTTTAAGCATACCGACCAAGGTGTGCAAGTGTAGAGCTTGAACAAAACGGTGCACCCCCTGGGAGTTGAGAAATGCTGGTGCAAAGCTCTCTTTGCTGTAACAGACACAGTCAGATGTTTGAAACAGACTCATTTATGCAGGAGACACAGTAGTCGTCCTCCTCCCAGCGATTGTTTTCACTAAACAGATTAACTTGTCGACTGACGACTGCTGCAATCCTCATGTCATTGAAAGCCTGCCAACTTGGCAAGCTACCCATACGCCATACGTCTGTCCCCTCAGCGCGGGAATCACACGACACACACACGCACAAACACACACCAGGGAGATGAAGACAAAAGAACACAGGTGTACCCAAGGACACACACTTTATCCCATAATACAGTAGAGTCATTACAGAGACACAGGCCTGCTGATGTACAACAAGAGCAGTACACACAGTGGCCATTTTCTACTCTCCACCTGAAAACATACAGGTGGAGGGAACAGGGCATGTTGCTTTGTTCGTTAATTATCTTTCTCTCTTTGTCACTCTCTATCTCTCTCTCTCTTTCTTACTTGCTTTGTGTGTGTGTGTGTGTGTGTGTGTGTGTGTGTGTGTGTGTGTGTGTGTGTGTGTGTGTGTGTGTGTGTGTGTGTGTGTGTGTGTGTGTGTGTGTGTGTGTTCTCGAGGTGTGTTGTGATGGTGTGGTCCACACCAGTAAACCTCTACATCTGTGCTGCGAGGGGCATTGCCTGCCCTGACCTAACTCCTTCCACTATGTGTGCTGCAGTGGTAAGCTCTTCCCACCTCTCCCAGACCACCAATGCTGTGGTGGATACTACATTCCCGTAGCAACCGGTGAGTACACAACCATAGGAAATAATTTAGCAAATTTGTAAATATTCAAGCTCACAAGAAAAATACATGCATCCTATTTAATTTACCTAAATTGTTTGAAGTTTCATAACTCTTCCAAAATGATTTAATAACATGAAAGGTTTAAAGTGAATAAAGTTAATGAAACGGTTTATTGGTTTATTTACCATAACCCCCACCCCTCTCTCTCTCTGTTCCTCCCCCAGATGAGGTGTGCTGTCCTGGCCCGGGATAGGGGCGTGTGTCTGTAGGGGTGGGTGACACCTGCTGTGCTGGAGTTCCCTGCTCCAGGTCAGGGGGGCAGCTGTTCTGTGTTGGGGGGCTCCATGATCACTACGGGTCCCAGTGCTGTGGGGGTACAGTCATAGAGGATACCCTTGTCTGCTGTGGAGACACGGCAAGGGGGATGCCACACACACCTATAACAGGTGAGATTTACACAAGCTACAGAGCGCACACAGACACACACACACAAACACACATACACACAGACACACACAGACGCATACACACAGACACAGACACACACACATATGCATACACACAGACACACAGACACACACACACATACACATAGAGTGCCTTCAGAAAGTATTCAGATCCCTTGACATTTTCCACATTTTGTTACCTTACAGCCTTATTCTAAAGTGGATTAAATAAATAAAAATCATCAGCAATTTACACACAATACACCATAATGACAAAGCAAAAACAGGGTTTTAGAAATGTTTGCAAATTTTTCCAAATTAAAAAGTATTCAGACCCTTTGCTACGAGAATCAAAATTGAGCTCAGTTACATCCTGTTTCCATTGATCATCCTTGGGATGTTTCTAATACTTGATTGGAGTCCACCTGTGGTAAATTCAATTGATTGGGCATGTTTTGGAAAGGCACACACCTGTCCAATAAGGTCCCACAGTTGACAGTGCATGTCAGAGCAAAAACCAAGCCATGAGGTTGAAGGTATTGTCTGTAGAGCTCTGAGACAGGATTGTGTTTAGGCACAGATTTGGGGAAGGGTATCAAAAAATGTCTGCAGCACTGAAGGTCCCCAAGAACACAGTGGCCTCCATCATTCTTAAATGAAAGAAGTTTGGAACCACCAAGACTTTTCCTAGAGCTGGCCGCCCGGCCAAACTGAGCAATCAGGGGAGAAAAGCCTTGGTCAGGGAGGTGACCAAGTGTAATGGTTTTCTTCTGGGGAAAGAGAGGCGGACCAAAACGCAGCGTGGTTACTTGTAAACAATGAACAACCTACAAAACAAGAAATGTGAAAAAACCGAAACAGCCCTATCTGGTGCAACAAACACAGAGACAGGAACAATCACCCACAAAACCCAACACAAAACAGGCTACCTAAATATGGTTCCCAATCAGAGACAATGACTAACACCTGCCTCTGATTGAGAACCATATCAGGCCAAACATAGAAATAGACAAACCAGACACACAACATAGAATGCCCACCCAGCTCACGTCCTGACCAACACTATAACAAGGTCAACACACACGAACGATGGTCAGAACGTGACAGTACCCCCCCCCCCAAGGTGCGGACTCCGAACGCACCACCTAAACCTATAGGGGAGGGTCTGGGTGGGCATCTGTCCGCGGTGGCGGCTCTGGTACTGGACGTGGACGTGGACCCCACTCCATAATTGTCTTAGTCCCCCTCCTTAGCGTCCCTTGAGTGGCGACCCTCGCCACTCACCTTGGCCTAGGAACCCTAACAACGGGCCCGACTGGACTGAGGGGCAGCTCCGGACTGAGGTAGCCCAGGACTGAGAGGAAGCTCAGGACTGAGAGGAAGCTCAGGCAGGTTGATGAATCTAGCAGATTCTGGCTGGCTGGTGGTTTCGGCAGGTCCTGGCTGACTGGCGGTTCCGGCAGATCCTGGCTGACTGGCAGTTCTGGCAGATCCTGGTTGACTGGCAGTTCTGGCAGATCCTGGCTGACTGGTGGTTCCGGCAGATCCTGGCTGACTGGCGGCTCTGGCAGATCCTGGCTGACTGGCGGATCCTGGCTGAATGGCGGATCCTGGCTGAATGGCGGGTCCTGGCTGACTGGCGGATCTGGAAGATCCTGGCTGACTGGCGGATCCTGGCAGACTGGCGGATCCTGGCTGACTGGCAGTTGTGGCAGATCCTGGCTGACTGGAAGCTCTGGCGCCTCTGGACTGAGGGGCTCTGGCGCCTCTGGACTGAGGGGCGGAAACTCTGGTAGCGCCGGACAGGCGGGAGCACCTGTGTTGATGGGACGGAGAGACAGCCTGGTGCGGGGTGCCGGCACTGGTGGTACCGGGCTGGGGACACACACCTCAGGGTGTGCTTGCTTACTACGCCAAATCAACTGTTCTCTCTCTCTTCACACTCTCCCAATTCTATTAACACCACCTCGAGTGTCTCCTCATCTCCCATCCGTTCACTCTCCTCCATTCTGTCCAATAACTCCTCGACCCTCTCAGACTCAGCCCTCAGCTTCGCCGATAGCTCCGATAACATCCATGGCGCCTTACGGTTAACAGGGGGAGTTGGCTCAGGTCTGGTTCCCTGTAGCTAATCTGGGCGTAGGGTCACTGGAGCTGGTTTGAGCTGACAAATGAGTTCTTCGGGCTAGGGGGCAGTATAGGTAAGTTCGGATGACTGAGGTTCCCAAAGTAAACTTCCTGTTACCCAGGCCCAGAAGCTAGGATATACATATAATTGGTAGTATTGGATAGGAAACACTCTGAAGTTTCTACAATTGTCATAATAATGTCTGTGAGTATAGCAGAACTGATATTGCACGAGGAAAATCCATCCAGAATTGTTTTTTTAGGTCACTGTCTTTTTCAAAGCTTGTCTATGGGATATACAAATAAATAGCTCCCAGATTGCAGTTCTTATGGTTTCCACTAGATGTCAATAGTCTTTTGAAAGCTATTCAGGCTTGTTTTTTTTTAATGAGCTAGAATTTGTAGTTTTTCTAGGTGGCTCTCATTTTGACTGTAGTGTTGTGGCACGCGTGGATGAGGGAGTGCAAATTGTTATTTATCTCCGGTATTGAACACGCTACTCTCCGTCTTAAATTGTATCGTTTATTTACATATTAGTGTACCTGAGGATTGATCAGAAACGTTGCTGGTTTGGAAAATGTTTTTAATGTTTTTGTATGCGGGGCGCTGTCCTCAGATAATTGCATGGTACGCCTTTTTGAAATCTGACAAAGCGGCTGGATTAACAAGAAGTTAAGCTTTTAAACGATGTAAGACACTTGTATTTTCATGAATGTTTAATATTACGATTTTTGTATTTTGAATTTCGCGCTCTGAAATTTCACCGGAACTTGTCGAGGTGTGCGGCTAGCCCAAAGTTAAAGACTGAATTACATAGACAAGAATGTGTTTTACTAGGGATATCTTAGGAGTAGAACAATCCCTCATTGTCCTTGCAACTGGGAAACTAAGCCAGGGTGGGGTTAAGACAGCAACCTCGTGCAGATAGCAACAGGATGAACCCAGAGTGGCCTAGGATGCTACCTTGGTCTTCATGGGAGGGGTTGAACCATCCATGACTGAGCATTGTTAGTGTCAGCTATATATCGTACTCTGCATTTGTGTGAAGGTTAGGTTACTCGGTCCAGCACTCAAGGGTGGGGGGTCAACCATCCTCATTATTGCAATAATTAATCGATATTGAATAAAGATGATAGTTTGAAGAAATGACAAAGTCTCTCTCACTTGATTAGAATATTCCACGACATTGGTCCCATGTTCCATGAGCTAAAATAAAATACATTTTTGATATGCTCAAAGAGCTTATTCCGCTCCAATTTTATGACCAAATGTGTTCGTGAGCATGTCTCGTTTGCCAAGATAATCCATCCACCTGATTAAACAGCATGATCATTACACAGGTGCACCTTGTGCTGGGGACAATAAAAGGCTACTCTAAAATGGCCGTTTTGTCACACAACACAATGTCACAGACGTCTCAAGTTTTGAGGGAGCGTGAAATTGGCATGCTGACTGCAAGAATGTCCACCAGAGCTGTTGCCAGATATTTCAATGTTCATTTCTCTACCATAAGCCGCCACACGTAGTTTTAGAGAATTTAGCAGTACATCCAACCGGCCTCACAACCACAGACCACATGTATCCATGCCAGCTCAGCACCTCCACATCCGGCTTCTTCACCTGCGGGATCATCTGAGACCAACCACCCGGACAACTGATGAAACTGAGGGTTTGCACAACCGAAAAATTTCTGCACAAACTGTCAGAAACCATGTCAGGGAAGCTCATCAGCGAGCTTGTCATCCACACCAGGGTGTTAACCTGATTGCAGTTTGGTGTCCTAACCAACTTCAGTGGACAAATGCTCATCTTTAATGGCCACTGGCACACTGGAGAAGTGTGCTCTTCACTAATGAATCCCGGTTTCAACTCTACCGGGCATATGTCAGACAGTGTGTATGGCGTCATGTGGGTGAGCGGTTTTCTGATGTCAACGTTGTGAACAGAGTGGTGGACAGGTTAGGGTATGGTATGTGCAGGCATAAGCGACAAACAACAAACACAATTGCATTTTATCGATGGAAATTTGAATGCACAGAGATACTGTGATGTAATCCTGAGGTCCATTGTCGTGCCATTCATCCACCTCCATCACCTCATGTTTCAGCATGATAATGCATTGCCCCATGTCACAAGGATCTGTACACAATTGCTGGAAGCTGAAAATGTACCACTTCTTCCATGGCCGGCAGACTCGACAGACATGTCACCCACTGAGCATGTTTGGGATGCTCTGGATTGAAGTGTACAACATGGTGTTCCAGTTCCCCAAAATATCCAGCAACTTCGTACAGCTATTGTAGAGGAGTGGGATAACACTTGCACAAGGCAAATGGTGGTCACACCAGATACTGACTAGGTTACTACATTTTTTCTAAAGATATCAAATCAAATTGTATTAGTCACATGTGCCGAATACAACAGGTGTAGGCCTTACAGTGAAATGTTTACTCACGAGCCCCTAACCAACAACGCAGTTTCAAAACATATACAGATAAGAATAAGAGATAAAAGTCACAAGTAATTCAAGAGCAGCAGGGAAATAACAATAGTGAGACTATATAGAGGGGGGTACCGATACAGAATCAATGTGCAGGACACCGGTTATTTGAGGTAGTACAGTGCCTTGCGAAAGTATTCGGCCCCCTTGAACTTTGCGACCTTTTGCCACATTTCAGGCTTCAAACATAAAGATATAAAAATTTTTTTGTGAAGAATCAACAACAAGTGGGACACAATTCAAAAACTGAAAAAATTGGGCGTGCAAAATTATTCAGGTTAGTAAGCGCCACCTTTTGCTGCGATTAACAATGTCAGTTTTGCACATCGAGAGACTGAATTTTTTCCCATTCCTCCTTGCAAAACAGCTCGAGCTCAGTGAGGTTGGATGGAGAGCATTTGTGAACCAGTTTTCAGTTCTTTCCACAGAATTGGATTCAGGTCTGGACTTTGACTTGGCCATTCTAACATGGATATGTTTATTTTTGAACCAATCCATTGTAGATTTTGCTTTATGTTTTGGATCATTGTCTTGTTGGAAGACAAATCCTGTCCCAGTCTCAGGTCTTTTGCAGACTCCATCAGGTTTTCTTCCAGAATGGTCCTGTATTTGGCTCCATCCATCTTCCCATCAATTTTAACCATCTTCCTGTCCCTGCTGAAGAAAAGCAGGCCCAAACCATGATGCTGCCACCACCATGTTTGACAGTGGGTATGGTGTGGTCAGGTGATCTGTGTTGCTTTTACGCCAAAACGTTTTGCATTGTTGCCAAAAAGTTCAATTTTGGTTTCATCTGACCAGAGCACCTTCTTCCAACAGGTGGCTTGTGGCAAACTTTAAACGACACGTTTAATGGATATCTTTAAGAAATGGCTTTCTTCTTGCCACTCTTCCATAAAGGCCAGATTTGTGCAATATCGACTGATTGTTGTCCTATGGACAGAGTCTCCCACCTCAGCTGTAGATCTCTGCAGTTCATCCAGAGTGATCATGGGCCTCTTGGCTACATCTCTGATCAGTGTATGAGCTGAAAGTTTAGAGGGACGGCCAGGTCTTGGTAGATTTGCAGTGGTCTGATACTCCTTCCATTTCAATATTATCGCTGTTGCACAGTGCTCCTCTTGAGAAATGCTTTAAACTTCTTCACAACAGTATCTCGGACCTCACTTGATGATGCTCTCTGCGCTTTTAACGGACCTCTGATACTATCACAGTGCAGCTGTTGTATTTATCATCATTAGTCATTTAGGTCAACATTGGATCATTCAGAGATCCTCACTGAACTTCTGAGAGAGTTTGCTGCATGTAAAGGGGCAAAATTTTGCACGCCCAATTTTTCAGTTTTGATTTGTTAAAAATGTTTGAAATATCCAATAAATGTCGTTCCACTTCATGATTGTGTCCCACTTGTTGTTGATTCTTCACAAAAAATACAGTTTTATATCTTTATGTTTGAAGCCTGAAATGTGGCAAAAGGTCACAAAGTTCAAGGGGGCCGAATACTTTCGCAAGGCACTGTATGTACATGTAGGTAGAGTTATTAAAGTGACTATGCATAGATGACAACAGAGCAGCAGTGTGTGTGTGTGTGGGGGGGGGTCTGGGTAGCATGGGTAGCCATGTGACATGATGTTCAGGAATCTTATGGCTTAGGGGTAGAAGCTCTTTAGAAGCCTGTGACAGACAGATGCATATCTGTATTCTCAGTTATGGGAAATCCATGGATGAGTGCCTAATGACTGACTATACTGTATGAACTTTGAAATTGTTGCACAGTGCGTTTATATTTTTGTTCAGTGCATAACATACACACAACAAATGTCTGTCCTACGCACATCCACATTACTCTTTCCCCCCAAAAAGTTTAGCCTGGGTCCTCAGTGACTTTAGAATGTCACTGGGGAGAGGGTAGGGAGAGAGTAAATGGTGGAAGAGAGGGACTTGCTCCGTTTTGGGGTCGTCTCTCCCCCGTGGTGTGTCTGAGCGCAGGCCTCCAGGCACAGATGGGCAGGGGTGTTTGTGTGTGTGTGTGTGTGTGGGGGGGGGGGAATCTTTGTCGCTGCAGATGATAGAGTGGGCGAGGGATGGCACCGGTGAGGGCACTGCCAAGCACTCTGCAGGACACACACACATATGCACACATGCACACACACACAGCAGGGTACACACTGCGGGAGACAAAGTGCACACACTGCCAGACTTGGACACATCACACTATTTATCACACAACATATAAACAACGACCCCATAAGGATGTGTTGTATAGTGTCATTAGTCTCTCCCCTCACAGATTCTCTTCACATTGTAATGTACCATCAAGTACTCAAGAGGACACAAGGGCTTTCTGAACCAGATAACATGGGTGCTACGTTGAACTATGAGGAAAGCCTTTTACTAAATCTCCAATGGAATGCTTTGATTGCCAATTTCTTCGCCAAAGTGTCCGAGTTTTCAATAGTGTAGAAATATGCTGTTATCAATTCCTGAGTACTTTAATACTCTCTCCTCCTTCTCTTCCTCCTTCTCTTCCTCCTTCTCTTACTCCTTCTCTTCCTCCTTCCTCCTTCCATCTTTCATTAGCGTTGTCTTCCTGGTTTGAGCAAAATACTCCCCTCCTCCTCTTCCTCGTCTTCCTCCTCTACCTCTTCTCCTCCCTTTTCTCTTCTTTCCCCTCCTCTTCATTCACCGCCTCTCCTCCCTCCCTCTTCCCCCTCTCATCTCATCTCTCATTAGCGTTAGCTCTCCCAGTGAGAACATATGGTATGATGGATAGTTGGGCTAGCTCAGTTAGCGATGCTAAAGGCCATTTGCCGGGTGCCTGCTCTGTCGGTGGGCCCGGGGCCGCAGCTCCAGCCCCGACCTGAGCGTCTGCTTCTCCCCACAAAACACATACACGCACACACACATACACCAACACCTATTATAGGATGGACTACTTAACCTTGGCAGCAACACTTTCAACGACACTCTGAAGGATTCGTCCTCTGCAGGACATGGCTGATCAGAAGTTAATGTTCAGTTACCCTCTTCTACTGTTTTATTCTCTCTTGTTTTGTTTGTTTAGGGTGACTGTGGAAGAGAATAGAAGTTAAGTATCTCCAAATGTTAAAGCAAGAGAGGATAAAGGCAACCAATTCAGTATAGAAAGAAAGAAAGAAAGAAAGAATTAAAGAAAGAAAGAAAGAAAGATAGAAAGAAAGAAGGAAAGAAGTAAGGAAAAGAAAGAAAGAAAGAAAGAAAGAGGGAAAGAAAGAAGGAAAAGAAACAAACAAACAATGAAACAAAGACAGAAATGAAGACAGAAAAGGAAAAAGAGGGAGAGAGAGAAAGAGTTAAAGAAAGAGATAAAGAGAGGAAGAGGAAGGATAGAGAGAGAGTGGTAGAGGAAGAGAGAGAGAGGAAGGGAGTGTGAGGGCTCCCTGTGTCCATGTGAAGGGTGTCCTGCGGTGGCCAGCTGATAGGCGATAGAGGGTGATGTGATTATTGAGTCCCTGAAGTGCGATCTATCACACATTACACTCTGCTCTGTCAAGAACCATACACACACTCCACGGGGGAACAGCAATGCTGGGAGACAGGCCGTCTGCCGGCTCAAACACACACACACACGTGTGCATCCTCGGGGCAGGGCTGTTGAGTTTGAGCCGGGGGGAGAAAGGGAAATTGAAAAGGTGAAATAGAACAGAGGAAATCCAAATGTGATCCGTTGAACCTGTTCAAGGTAATGTGGTATAAACAGCCACATCAGTCATATATACATGTATTTATTGAACCTTTATTTAACCATTATTGAACCTTTATTTAACCATTCCTAGTTAGTTGAGAACCAGTTCTCAGAACCAGTTCTCAACAACCCTGGCCAAGAGGTCCAAACACAGCAATAAATCAAATACCAAAACAACATGGAACAAGCAAGGTGTGGTCGGTCTAATCCATACTAGAGCAGTACTGTATGAGAGCAGGGTAGTGGGACTATATGACCCAGACTGACTGTATGGTCACATTTAACACTATCA
>NC_088243.1:36572376-36657958 GCF_036934945.1 Oncorhynchus masou masou | reverse complement strand
GGATCTAGAACTGGATAGGGTTCTGTGTTCTGTTACAGTCACAACATATTATTTCATTTTTAATCCCAGGCTCCCATCCCCACAGGAGGCCTTTTGCCTTTTGGTAGGCCGTCATCGTAAGTAAGAATTTGTTCTTAACTGACTTGCCTAGTTAAATAAAGGTTAAATAAATATATATGTAGAGACGTTTCTTTGTTCTGTTAAGCCAGTGTCACTCGAAGCAATTTGGATGTCATTTCTGTTGCAGATGCAAGTTACAAGTGACATCATCTCAAGCAATTTTGCTGATATACGAAGCAATTCAAACGCAACATCCAATCCTATCATATGTCACATTATGGTTTTATAAATGATATAGACAAAATGCTGGCTGTACAATGTAGCAAGCGAGCCAAAAATGTTGCCTATTTGTCAACCATGTTTTACCAAATTGGACAGAGAAAGGTCTGGGTTCACTTTTAAAATTACATTTATTGACTGCCAGCCCAACAAACTGTGAATATTTACAGTACATTAGCTAATATTCAAATGAAGTTCTAGTTAGGGTTTTATCGAGCATTTATATAACATTCAAAGAATGTTTTGATTAAAAAAATAGTTTTATATACAGTACCAGTCAAAAGTTTGGACACACCTACACATTCAATTATTTTTCTTTATTTTTTACAATTTTCTACATTGAAGAATAATAGTGAAAACATCAAAACTATGAAATAACACATGGAATCATGTAGTAACCAAAAAAGTGTTATGCAAATCAAATATCAAATATATTTTAGATATTATATTCTTCAAAGTAGCCACCCTTTGCCTTGATGACAGCTTTGCATACTCTTGGCTTCATGAGATAGTCACCTGGAATGCATTTCAATTAACAGGTCTGCCTTGTTAAAATCATTTATTTCCTTCTTAATTTGTACGAGCCAATCAGTTGTGTTGTGACAAGGTAGGGGTGGTAAACAGAAGATAGCCCTATTTGGTAAAAGACCAAGTCCATATTATGGCAAGAACAGCTCAAATAACAAAGAGAAACGACAGTCCATCATTACTTTAAGACACGAAGGTCAGTCAATACGTACAATTTCAAGAACTTAAAAAAAATTCAAGTGCGGTAGCAAAAAAACATCAAGTGCTATGATGAAACTGGCTCTCATGAGGACCGCCACAGGACAGAAAGACCCAGAGTTACCTCTGCTGCAGAGGATAAGTTCATTAGAGTTCCCAGCCTCAGAAATTGCAGCCCAAATAAATGCTTGACTAGTTCCGATGTCTTCACTATTATTCTACAATGTAGAAAAAAATTCAAATAAAGAAAATCCCTTAAATGAGTAGGTGTCCAAATTTTTGCCTGGTATTGTATATATATTTGGAATGTTCTCCTAAGTGTCACTAAAATGTTGTGCACAACCTTTGTAATAACCACTATGGAATGTTCTCCTAACATGAACTAACATATTGTGCACAACCTTTGTAACAACCACCACAGAACATTCCCCAAGTTCTAGGTAGGTTTCCAGCTAATGTAATAACACAATGTACCAGTAATATTCTCCCAGCAAACCAAAATTGGTTCTGTGAAAGTTCCCAGAACATTTCGTTAGGTATCGGCAAATGTTCTCATATCACAAAAACTGAACGTTCCCAGAAGACATTTTGTCTGTTCTTTAAAAGTTCCCAGAATGTGTCATTAGGCTGTGTGGACAGTCTGGTGGGGACAAAGTGGGGACACAGCACAAAATATATGTTTTCAAAAGAAAAAAACAGTCCAGTTGCAGATGATTATGCAAATGATTATACAATGCTCCTTTTAGGTTGCAAAACAATATTCACCTGATGTTGCAAGAACAGTCCTAGAACACATTTTATATTATTTCAAAATTCCTAAAACATTTCATTTAGTTCCGAAAACATTTCACTGAGTTATGGGAGTAGTCTGGGATGTTGCTAAAATATTTATTGTGATATTCACGAAGGTTGCAGAGAACATTCCCACAATGGTCCACAAATTCCAAATATGTCAACTGTTATGACATTCATAGCATATTTGTTTTAGGTTGAAAATAATATTCCATTGATGTTCACACAATATACATTTGACCTTGTCTTGGAGGTCTTCAGAACACTTCAATATGTTTTGTGTATTAACCTAATATTACCACAACATTCTCAGCATGCAAAATTATTGCTCCTTAAAGCATAAGAAAGTAGATTGGAATACATCCCCGTTATGTTTCTCTCCTGATTTAATGGCATTTCTCATTCGAGGACCAGTCAACTCCCATACCAGCCTCACCAAACAACTCCCACACAAGCCTCAACTTTAACAGTGAAGATGCGACTCCGTCATGCTGTGTCTGTGTTCTTTTGCCCATCTTAATCTTTCATTTTTATTGGCCAGTCTGAGATATGGCTCTTTCTTTGCAACTCTGCCTAGAAGGCCAGCATCCTGGAGTCGCCTCTTCACTGTTAACGTTGAGACTGGTGTTTTGCGGGTACTAATTCATGAAGCTGCCAGTTGAGGACTTGTGATGCTTCTGTTTCTCAAACTAAACACTCTAATATACTTGTCCTCTTATTCAGTTATGCACCGGGGCTTCCCACTCCTCTTTCTATTCTGGTTAGAGCCAGTTTGCGCAGTTCTGTGAAGGGAGTAGCAGACAGCATTGTATGGGATCTTCAGTTTCTTGGCAATTTCTCATATGGAATAGCCTTCATTTCTCAGAACAAGAAAAGACTGACGAGTTTCAGAATAAAGTGCTTTGTTTCTGGCCATTTTGAGCCTGTAATCGAACCCAAAAATGCTGATGCTCCAGATACTCAACTAGTCTAAATAAAGCCAGTTTTATTGCTTATTTAATCAGAACAACAGTTTTCAGCTGTGCTAACATAATTGCAAAAGGGTTTTCTAACAATCAATTAGCCTTTTAACATTATAAACTTAACTTAGGATTAGCTAACACAACGTGCCATTGGAACACAGGAGTGATGTTTGCTGATAATGGGCCTCTGTACGCCTATGTAGATATTGAATTAAAAAATCTGCCGTTTCCAACTACAATAGTCATTTACATCATTAACACTGTATTTCCGATCAATTTGATGCTATTTTAATGGAAAAAAATAGCTTTTCTTTCAAAAACAAGGACATTTCTAAGTGATCCCAAACTTTTGAACAGTTGTGTATATGGTCAAAATCATCCCTTTAATTTAAAGCCCGTGGGGAATATACAAACTGCACCATTAAATACAATGACGCAATTTCAAGTCTGAAATGAAGGTGCTAGTGTCAGAGATTGAGTACAACCAAAAGGTTTTATTTGGCTCAGTTGTGGCTTGACCAGTAAAAATGATAACACAGCTACAAAGACAGGACCATTAGGACAACTGAAGTTCCTTTAGCGATGGCAAGTATACTTCAAATGAGGAGGCAACACTTACCAATAAGCCATCCATCCTCATCAGCTCTCTCCTGTAGGCATATAGGCCACGATGACAGTTCTGCAGAACGAACGTTCCAACTGGACGCCCCCCACATTCAGCAGCGTCTTTTGCGCCTATCACCCACACGTTGGGAGTGGCAAGCGTTCCTGCTCACATAATTGAAATTGTTTTGGGATGGTTCTTTTATGGCCATGTGGGGGCCGTCTGTCGCTCCGTTCGTGTTAGGGAACACAGTGATGGCATCATGGCAAAGAAACCCCTCTTGACTTCAACCTGTTGTGCGATGCTGTATGGATATTATATGTGTTGCTGTTCGTTTTGCATCCAGAACGAAGGCTCATATCGAGGGCTGTGAGATGCCACTCGGAAAGCTCCGGTTGAAAAGTGCCCGTTAGCCAAAAACTAGAGGGTGGATGTGCACTGGAATGGCATGTGTTTGCCTTTTTAAAGCAGGTCTCAAATCCTCCCAAAAATCCTATGAAATTGGTTTTGGTAAACGATATCTGATGAGCCGATCTGTACTTTCTGCAACAAACAAAATGTCCACCTCTCTCTAAAAACGCGTTCTCTGCTAAATGCAGCATGCGCCAAATCTTCCAACAGAACAAGATCAGCCATCTCGCATTCAATTTCCCATTATCTCAGTCTTTTATCGTTTTCCAACAATGGTTTCACACGTGCCTCTAATAAATAACTGACTGGACTTGATATGGATTGTTATAGTAGCAAACGCACTGACGTGGCCTAATTATATGATATTGCCTGTCAAGGTATGTCTCATGAATTCATAATTGAATGACATCAGAAAGTCATTTGATAATTAGTCTCACAATTTCACACATTTTCAACGTGTATTTTCCCCATTCTACGGTTGACATGCAGTTCCTTTCTCCACCCTTTGGGGCACTGTGTGTACGCATGGTCATGGCTGTGTGTACGCATGGTCATGGCTGTGTGTACGCATGGTCATGGCTGTGTGTACGCATGGTCATGGCTGTGTGTACGCATGGTTATGGCTGTGTGTACGCATGGTCATGGCTGTGTATATGCATGGTCATGGCTGTGTGTACGCATGGTCATGGCTGTGTGTACGCATGGTCATGGCTGTGTGTACGCATGGTCATGGCTGTGTGTACGCATGGTCATGGCTGTGTGTACGCATGGTCATGGCTGTGTGTACGCATGGTCATGGCTGTGTGTACGTATGGTCATGGCTGTGTGTACGCATGGTCATGGCTGTGTGTACGTATGGTCATGGCTGTGTGTACGTATGGTCATGGCTGTGTGTACGCATGGTCATGGCTGTGTGTACGCATGGTCATGGCTGTGTATACGCATGGTCATGGCTGTGCGTACATTTATGCGCGCTCTCAAAACATTCAAAACACATTTTGTGTTTTTTTTACTCAGTATAATGCCATGGCAGTGTGGTCAATCAAGAATTCCTTACTTCCTTCTTAGCCATCTTGGTCATAACTAACCCAGGGAAATACTGGTAGTTGGGTAATTCACCATCACTTCACGCTCCCTCTTAAAAATGCTGCGTATTTCTGGGACCATATTTACAAGGTATCCAAGACTATGGAGTATAGTTTTCAGATCATAGGGGGGGAAAGACGGGCACCATATCAAGCGTCTCATAGAAAGAATTATCGGGGGCGTTTAACAAAAAAAAGTTGAATCGAAATGTTTACACAGTTTCATTTTGTTCAGTTATTTTGTACATTTCTCACCAGTCTTATTCATCTGAATGAAAGAAAGACATCCTCTCTTTCAGTAGAGAGTATCTAAGCATCAATTCAAGTTTTGTTTTCAAAAGTATATGGGGGATTGAACCTGCAATTTTCTGATCAGCAGCCAGATCATTAACCCTCTCTGCCACCAGGAGATGTCTCTGACAAATGATCCCTCCAGTCTGCACACGGGAGAGCAGCTCCCCTAGGACTGCTGCACAGAGGAGCACAATAACCCTATCAACGTTTTCGCTCTACTGTGGGAATTGTGCTGGAATGTAACGCACCGAAACAAAACAAACTATGCAAGAGTTAGTATGCTAAACTAACTGTGGAAGAGACTTTCTTGTAGGCAAATCGCATTGGAGTAGGATTCTATTGCACTTACAGGCACGACTCGGGGCCGTACTCTACACAGACCAGTGCGCCTTAATCAATTAGAGCTGCAGTAGGCCTATATGCAAATAGCCGGTGCCATATATGGATCTCCGAGTCACTTTGGACTGGACTGTGTTTCAAGTCATGAAAAGATGTGCTTGTTCTGAGATCAAAGCAAGACTGCAGTCTCAAAGCAGTCTCAAAGCGAGACTGTATGTACCTGAGGACATTTGTTCATATTCATTGCTAGTTAATGAATAATTAGCCCAGTTATAGCTCATTTCTAGTCAACAATGGGGGAATGGTTGTTTCCTTCAGGAGCACAAAACATGTGCATTTCTAGCCATTTTTGAAAAACAAGTCAGGAAAATAGCTTTTTTTTGTCTTAAAGGGGCAGTGTTGTATTTTGAGACAGGCTTGAATAAACTAAGTAGCCAACAGGCAGAGGGTAGCATAATTGGTCTGATTCTCTGTTATAATGGTATGGGAATAATAATCCGTTCTATTTTGTAAAGTGGTTTCTTGCATCAAACACAACAAAATGTCCAGTCACCTCCTTGTCTGAAGGACAAGTGGATAAAGAGGTTCATGTCAAGCCCTGCATGTTTGTTTTTTTCAAAAGACTCATGGAATATAGGCCTACATTTAACACCACACATTGGCTGCTACTGTAGGCTGAATGATAGAACGGCTCTTTCCATGTTAAAACGCTATGGGATGCATTTTCTCCATTGTTTATAATGGTAGGCCACTCTGGTAGACCTACATTATGATCAAATAGTCACAGTAGCCTACTTGACTTGGCCACAGTTTAAACTGTAACTTAAAGAGGGTACAAACTCAGTTGTCACAGTAAACGCGCGCTGGAAGTTACACAGAATTTTGACAACATTCAAGTTTGCGCTCAGCAGACCTGACATTTGCTCGGTGACAAACATTCTTTGAAGAAACACCGGCTGTGACCCTGCATCACTTTGATCTAATATAGTCATTCAGGACACAGATCACAATTTCTGAGTTACTAAATTGTTCTCATCCTTTTCATATGCTGTGAATGACATTTTCTGGGAACCTTTAAAGAACTTCAAATAGGTGTTCTATCAACATCCTTACAACATTATAGGAATGTCCTGCACAACTTACAGTAGCTTAAACATTGTACGAATGTCATCACGATGTGAACGTTTTAGTGTTTTGGGACCCTCTCTCTTAATGTATCCACTGTTCCCACAACCTAAAGAAACATTTGGGAACCTTTAAAGAAAATACTAAATGTGTTTGGCGTGTCTCTTTTGGGAACCTTTAAAGAACATACTAAATGTGTTTGGCGTGTCTCTTTTGGGAACCTTTAAAGAACATACTAAATGTGTTTGGCGTGTCTCTTTTGGGAACCTTTAAAGAACATACTAAATGTGTTTGGCGTGTCTCTTTTGGGAACCTTCAAAGAACATACTAAATGTGTTAGGCGTGTCTCTTTTGGGAACCTTTAAAGAACATACTAAATGTGTTTGCCGTGTCTCTTTTGGGAACCTTTAAAGAACATACTAAATGGGTTTGGCACGTCTCTTTTGGGAACCTTTAAAGAACATACTAAATGTGTTTGGCATGTCTCTTTTGAGAACCTTTAAAGAACATACTAAATGTGTTTGGCGTGTCTCTTTTGGGAACCTTTAAAGAACATACTAAATGTGTTTGGCGTGTCTCTTTTGGGAACCTTTAAAGAACATACTAAATGTGTTTGGCGTGTCTCTTTTGGGAACCTTTAAAGAACATACTAAATGTGTTTGGCATGTCTCTTTTGGGAACCTTTAAAGAACATACTAAATGTGTTTGGCGTGTCTCTTTTGGGAACCTTTAAAGAACATACTAAATGTGTTTGGCGTGTCTCTTTTGGCGATGTGTGCAGCAGCGCTGACAGCTATGTTGACATGACAACTAGGTCAGAGTTCCAAACGGAACGATGTGACGAGTCGTAAACTTTTATTCTGCTCACCGATTGAGTATTGTATAGTCAACTACGTGAAATAGGATTGATATATATCTTGACACAGATGCAACTTTGTTACAAGCAGCACAAATTGCGTCCAAATTGCTTTGGGTGACATCGCCTTTAGAATCACTACAAAGCTCAAGAACTAGAGAGGGTTATGTGCTCTGTTAGAATCACTGCAAGCTTTGTGACTAGAGGCCATTAGCTCAGTAAAGTACTAGTAATGCTTGAGATTGACAGATAATGACAAGAGGGCAGCTTTCTCTCCTTCAGCACATCTCCTGATGAAGAAGTCAAGGTCAGGGTGTCATGGCAGAGAGGCATCACATGTCACTGTCACGGATGTCAGCTCAGGATACATGCGTGTCCCTCCCCCATGCTTTAACGTTCTACATGCAGCGGCAATGGGGAACAAAACATTAGAGCGTAACACATCTTAAATGTCGTTCACATTCAGATGATATCCTTTGAACTCTGACTGAATGTTGTCACCCATCCTAAGGTGGTGGAGCTGCCATTTAATGTTTGTTTATCAATTTATTTAACCTTGTATGGAGGGATGTGTGTGCCTGTGTGTGTGTGTGTGTGTGTGTGTGTGTGTGTGTGTGTGTGTGTGTGTGTGTGTGTGTGTGTGTGTGTGTGTGTGTGTGTGTGTGTGTGTGTGTGTGTGTGCTCGCTGCGCTGTAATCATGTCAGGCAGTGGGGCCATGCTGGTCCAGTCAAACTGCATTAGGAGCACGGCCATTAGAGAGAGAGAGCTAGAAGAGAGGGAGAGAGAGAGATAAGAGAGAGGGGGAGATAAAGAGATAAGAGAGGGGGAGATAGAGATATACGAGAGAGGGAGAGAGAGATAAGAGAGGGAGAGATAAGAGAGAGGGGGAGATAGAGATAGGAGAGAGAGAGAGATAAGAGAGAGGGGGAAAGAGAGAGATAAGAGAGGGAGAGAGAGAGAGATAAGAGAGAGGGGGAGATAGAGATAGGGGGAGAGAGATATATATATAAGAGAGGGAGAGAGAGAGATAAGAGAGAGGGGAGATAGAGATAGGGGGAGAGAGATATATATAAGAGAGGGAGAGAGAGATATAAGAGAGAGGGGGAGATAAAGAGATAAGAGAGGGGGAGATAGAGATATACGAGAGAGGGAGAGAGAGATAAGATAGGGAGAGATAAGAGAGAGGGGGAGATAGAGAGATAAGAGAGGGGGAGATAGAGATATAAGAGAGAGGGAGAGAGAGATAAGAGAGGGGGAAATAGAGATATAAGAGATATGGAGAGAGAGAGAGCGATAAGAGAGGGAGAGAGAGATAAGAGAGGGAGAGAGAGAGATAAGAGATGGAGAAAGAGAGAGATAGAGAGAGAGAGAGAGAGCGGGAGATAGAGAGATAAGAGAGGGAGAGAGAGATAAGATAGAGAGGATGATAGAGGGGGAGAGAGAGATAAGAGAGGGAGAGAGAGATAAGAGAGAAGGGGAGATAGAGAAGAACAGAAAACAGAGAGGAAGCATCAATCTTGGTTTTATAATTGCATAGAAAAGTTTTTGTTTTTTCTTAATCAACTTGAAATGCCTGTGTTGTAAGAAATGTGCTATATAAACAAAGTTTGATTGATGGATGGATGGATGAAAAACAGAGAGAGGGATAGAGGAGAGAAAGAGGGGAAGAGAGACGTGGATGATGGGTGGGTGAGCAGGAGAGATGGCTGATGGGTAATGTTGGTGGACGTCTGGCAGCGTGACCTCTTAGCAACACGCAACATAACACGCATGACACACACAACACACGTGTCACAGTTATGACAACACACTCCAGGGAGTCCCAGGGAGGACGGGTCTTTGTCACAGGCACTTAGAGACACTGGGATAAACATGAAAATCTTTAGAGAGGTATCCCCTTTTTTTGCTGCCTTGATTAAGGTGGTCTTGGTCTCAGTCTAAATCATGTGTGTGTGTGTGTGTGTGTGTGTGTGTGTGTGTGTGTGTGTGTGTGTGTGTGTGTGTGTGTGTGTGTGTGTGTGTGTGTGTGTGTGCGTGTGCGTGCGCGTGTGTGTGTACCCCCAGGTCTGTCCTGCTGTGGGAAGGAATATGTGAACTCCACCACATCTCTCTGCTGCAACGGCCATTGACGGTTCTCCCAGAATGCACCCTGATGAGAATGGGACGGTGCGTCTGCAATGCTGCGGGTTCAGAGGTCATCAACCAGGAAGAGGAGTGCTGTATCGGAGTCGGCTACGACCCCCACAGACACGTGTATGCTAAAAAGTGTTACCTGGACTAATGATGGAGGTAACGATGCTCACTGGCAGGGTCATATATCATCTAGCTATGGCTCTGTGTGGGGTGGGTTGTGTGTTTATGGGGGTACATATTGTATGTCTATCTGCCTGTGCCCTAGAAATAGCTTAGCATTCTGATTTTTGGAAGTGTATTCCCAATCGTTGTTAAGAAAATCATGGATTAAAGTAGACATATTGGACATTATCGTTGCCATGTGGGATTACAGCAAATCTGAATGTCTTCCTATATATCTGAACACACACACACTCCTCAGGAGTTGGGGACCTGGGCCATAAGCCCATTTATCAGTTGCTCCCAGGCCATGAGAGTGTTTTCCTATCCCACCGTGAGAGACAGAAAGGGAGGAGAGAGAGAAGAGAGGACTGGGGAGGAACTGTCATTATCTCCTAATGATGTCATTAAGGAGCAGCCTCGCTACTCACACACATGGCTTCCTGAATAAGGCTATCTGAATATACAGAGCATTCGTAAAGTATTCAGACCCTTTGACTTTTTCCACATTATATTACGTTACAGCCTTATTTTAAAATTGATTATATATTTTTCCCCCTCATTAATCTACACACAATACCCTATAATGTATAAACAGGTCTTAGTTTGCAAATGTATCACAAAAAAATACTGAAATATCACATTTACATGAGATTTCAGACCCTTTACTTTGTTGAAGAACCTTTGGCAGCGATTACAGCTTAGAGTCTTCTTGGGTATGACGCTACAAGCTTGGCACAACTGTATTTGGGGAGTTTCTCCCATTCTTCTCTGCAGATCCTCTCAATCTCTGTCAGGTTGGATGGAGAGCGTTGCCTCACACAGTTGAAGTCGGAAGTTTACATATACCTTAGCCAAATACATTTAAACTCAGTTTTTCACAATTCCTGACATTTCATTCTAGTAAGAATTCCCTGTCTTAAGTCAGTTAGGATCACCACTTTACTATTGTTCTGACATTTCACATTCTTAAAATAGAGAGAATGATTTATTTCAGCTTTTATTTCTTTCATCACATTCCCAGTGGGTCAGAAGTTTACATACACTCAATTAGTATTTGGTAGCATTGCCTTTAAATTGTTGAACTTGGATCATTTCGGGTAGCCATCCACAAGCTTCCCGTAATAAGTTGAGTGAATTTTAGCCAATTCCTCCTTACAGAGCTGGTGTAACTGAGTAGGGTTTGTAGGCCTCCTTGCTCGCACATGCTTTTTCAGTTCTGCCCACATATTTTCTATAGGTTTGAGGTCCGGGCTTTGTGATGGCCACTCCAATACCTTGACTTTGTTGTCCTTAAGCCATTTTGCCACAACCTTGGAAGTATGCTTAGGTGGCAATGTCCATTTGGAAGACCCATTTGCGACCAAGCTTTAACTTCCTGACGTCTTAAATTGTTGCTTCAATATATCCACATAATTTTCCTTCCTCATGATGCCATCTATTTTGTGAAGTGCACCAGTCCCTCCTGCAGCAAAGCACCCCCGCAACTAGATGCTGCCACCCCCGTGCTTCACGGTTGGGATGGTGTTCTTCGGCTTGCAAGCATCCTCCTTTTTCCTCCAAACATAACGATGATCATCATGGCCAAACAGTTATATTTTTGATTTATCAGACCAGTGGACATTTCTCCAAAAAGTACGATCTTTGTCCCCATGTGCAGTTGCAAACCATAGTCTGGCTTTTTTATGGTGCAGGTACACCTCCAATTGACTCAAATGATGTCAATTAGCCTATCAGAAGCTTCTAAACCCATGACATCATTTACAGAAATTTTCCAGGCTGTTTAAAGGCACAGTCAACTTAGTGTATGTAAACTTCTGACCCACTGGAATTGTGACACAGTGAATTATAAGTGAAATAATCTGTCTGTAAACGATTGTTAGAAAAATTACTTGTGTCATGCACAAAGTAACCGACTTGCCAAAACTATAGTTTGTTAACAAGAAATTTGTGTAGTGGTTGAAAAACTAGTTTTAAAGACTCCAATCTAAGTGTATGTAAACTTCTGACTTCAACTGTAGCTATGTTCAGCTCTCTCCAGAGATGTTCAATCGGTCTGGGCTCTGGCTGGGCCACTGGCTGGGCCACTGGCTGGGCCACTCAAGGACATTCAGAGACTTGTCCCAAAGCCACTTGCGTTGTCTTGGCTGTGTGCTTAGGGTCGTTGTCCTGTTGGAAGATGAACCTTTGCCCCAGTCTGAGGTCCTGAGCATTCTGGAGCAGGTTTTCATTAAGGATCTCTCTGTACTTTGCTCCTTTCATCTTTCCCTTGATCCTGACTAGTCTTCCAGGCCCTGTCGCTGAAAAATATCCCCACAGCATGATGCTGCCACCACCATGCTTCACCGTAGGGATGGTGCCAGGTTTCCTCCAGATCTGACACTTGGCATTCAGGCCAAAGAGTTCAATTTTGGTTTCATTAGTCCATAGATTTTTGTTTTTCCAAGTGGGCTGTCATGAGCCTTTTACTGAGGAGTGGCGTCCATCTGGCCACTCTACCATAAAGGCCTGATTGGTAGAGTGCTGCAGAGATGGTTGTCCTTCTGATAGGTCCTCCAGTCTCCACAGAGGAACTTTGGAGCTCTGTCAGATTGACCATCTGGTTCTTGGTCACCTCCCTGACCAAGGCCCTTCTCCCCCGATTGCTCTGTTTGGTCAGGTGTCCAGCTCTAGGAGGACTCTTTGTGGCTCCACTGTGTTCTTGGGGATCTTAAATGCTGCAGACATTTTTTGGTACCCCCAGATCTGTGCCTCGACACAATCCTGTCTCGGAGAAATCCTGTCTCCTTCAACCTCATGGCTTGTTTTTTGCTCTGACATGCACTGTCAACTGTGGGACCTTATATATAGACAGGTGTGTTCCTTTCCAAATCATGTCCAGTCAATTGAATTTACCACAGGTGGACTGTGCATGTCAAGTTGTAGAAACATCTCAAGGATGATCAATGGAAACAGGATTCACCTGAGCTCAATTTTGAGTCTCATATTAACGAGTCTGAATACATAATACTTAAGTAATACAATAAGGCATTGTTTTTTTTTACATTTGCAAGAATTTCAAAAAAACGGTTGTTGTTTGTTTCAATAACAGTGTGTATTTTCTCCTCTCCAGGCCCAGTGTTCTCCCAGTATTCTGTGTCCGGTGTCTGCTGTCTCTACAGCCTACTGTCTCACTGGGCACGTTTATTCCAATTGCGTTGAAATGACATGGAAACAACATTGATTCAACCTGTGTGTGCCCAGTGAGTTGCCTCCTGTTTCTTCAACCCCTCTCTCTCTCTCCATCGTTATCCGGGTCCTCACCACACAGACCTCAAACCACTCCCCTAAACCTCACTGCACACTAGTCACACACTCGTGACCTCACACACAACACTAACCACAAACACTCCCCCAACAATACATACTGCCCCGGTGTCCAACCCAACCCTTTAAGAAGATCTGATCTACAGCGGGTTGTGGCCAACCGATACAGCCACACAGATATGATTATATTTTACTCAATTCTGTAGAACTTTATTAACACCCTCAGGAGTGAATTCGAAAACATCATCAGAGTAGCTTTAAGTCTTGAACAATCACAGACAAACTTACTGAGAAACGATTGCGTACAGCCGTGACAACAAATGAGTGATTCTGTAAATTCATGTGACATTGTAGACCAATGCATTTCTCACGACACACACACACACACACACACACACACACACACACACACACACACTCACACTCACACTCACACTCACACCTTTCACCCCACATACTACCATTAGTCTTGATTAAACAGACATAACTAACCAAATAAATAACATGCAGAAAAAATGAAAACACACACACGTAAACACATGCTGAAACAGCTGCTTGAGTGTTAATGGCTGTAAGTTGTAACTCTGGTGGTGTCATGGACATGTGAGCGCCGTTGTATCATTAAAACTTTGGGATGGCTGTTTAAACACCACTTAAGCACTCACTCTTATTTATCATGCCGGAGGGAGTGTGTGTGTGTGTGTGTGTGTGTGTGTGTGTGTGTGTGTGTGTGTGTGTGTGTGTGTGTGTGTGTGTGTGTGTGTGTGTGTGTGTGTGTGTGTGTGTGTGTGTGTGTGTGTGTGTGTGTGTGTGTGTGTGTGTGTGTGTTTGCATTTTTTTCTGCATGTTATTTATTTGGTTAGTTATGTCTGTTTAATCAAGACTAATGGTCGTATGTGGGGTGAAAGGTGTGTGTGTGTGTGTGTGTGTGTGTGTGCTCACATTGGCATGGGCAGAGGAGAGGAGAGTGATTCTAGTCGACGCTGTGACACCATCTGGGCAGAGGAACATAAAGCTGTCGCAGCCCAGCCATCCACCAGATGTTTTTCACGCCCCACACACACAGTCACACACACGCCCACACACACACACACACACACACACACAGTCACACACGCGCACACACACTCACACTGCAACCACTGCCTTTACGTCTCACAAACAATCATGCACATACCTCATACACACCTCACACACCCCATACACATCTCACACAACTCATACACATCTCACACACCTCATACACATCTCACACACCTCATACACATCACACACACCTCATACACATCTCACACACCTCATACACATCTCACACACTGGACATCTACTACGAACCTAGGTGAAACTACACACCCTTAACTAGATAATGAGCCATGTTAGCTTCAATGCAAGGGAGTTGTCAAAAATCACCCTCATGGTTCCACATAAATACAAACACAAGAGAGCCTTACAGAGAGCACAAACACACACACACACACACACACAGTCACACACACAGGGTTGCTAGTAGTGTCCAGGGTATAATGCTCTAAACAGAGCCCTGTCTGAAATGGTGGCCTGGGACTCTGTTCTTTATAGCCACCACTCTTGCTAACAGAGACACGTAGAACCCGTGTGTGTTTGCTTTCCATAAGGCTCTCCTGTGGGCCAGTAAAGGATCTATCTCACATATGTTCACAGTCAAGATGTACCCATGAGGAATACTTTACGACTGCAGGTTGGTGCGTGTTTATGTGCATGAGTGTCTGCGTGCTTTTCTCACCGTGATACAGCATAACTTGTATTCTACCATCAAGTTGCTGTGTCTTTTATTTGGCTTGTTTCGGACTGCTAGTTTTTTCTCAGGTTAGTGTGTTATTGACCACTGGTTTGGGCTATTTGGCTTGAATTATCTGTTGTTTATTACTGTGATAGTACTAGTTTATTAACTGGTCATAACTATCACTCCTAGACTCAGACTATGAGGACATAGTGTCGGCCTGGAACAGTTATGGGAGTGGCTCCAGTAACATCACCACGGTGAGAACAAATGAGGACACACTCTGGGGAGTGGCCCCGCCCTGCTGGAGCCGCCTAGGTGACCGCAATGACGTCATAGAGCTACATTGGCAGGCCCCCACCGAGCCCAACAGTAAACCTTTAACTTCAACACTCACTTCACATAACCACTCATAGTGGTTTACAGTAGCGTGCCGTGGGCCTGGGGCCTGGGCCTTCAGTGAAGTCCTACACAGTCCCACCCGAATGAATCCAACTGTTATTACCATCATTATGATGCCATGGCTCTAGACACTATACATTTAGACAAAAACGCAGTATAACCAGGCGTTGCGTCACCTTGAAATTGACATTTTTATTCAGAGAATTGCAGGGGAAGAGTACAATACCTTTTCATTGTGCAGCTTCGTTGCCCTGCGCGCTTGTTCGTTGAGCTGTAGATCCACTCGGGTGTCCCCAAAAGTTTTCAAAAGCACCTTTGCGTGTAAGTGCCCAGCCGTACTTTGGTGTCTCGTTGCTGCCTTGGTTAGACAAGCCAGTGTGGCTCCAAACACCAAATCGATCACTTGCAAATAATAGGCATTCCCAGCAGTACTGTTTGCAGTGCTTCTCGGGAGCCTGTGAGTCATTGATAGCGCCCATAATTGAAAGTGGCGAACGAACCCCTTTCCCGCCTGTGACAGGCTTTGTATCGTCGGTGTCTACCTCTCCTGACAATGTCTAACTTTTCTTGAAAAGTTTGTCTTGAGAATGGCGTTCTAATTATATCCTCGACCAAATCGATATCTTCTCCTTCCGCCATTGTGGGTTGAAAAAACAGCTTAGTAGTACGCAAATTAATTTGTTGATCAATTTCAGTTTTCTAGTTCTGAGACCTGCCCATATAGGACCTGCCTCTCAATATTGGTAATCCAATCAAAAGACGTGCACGTACTACGCCTGCTAGCTGGCTCCTGTGTAACACTGGAGCCAGCCAGCAGGCGTACAATAGCCAACTCTAAAGCTGATTGGTTGCCACTCAATTTTAATTTCCATTCACTTTGAGCTACAAGCGCCCGCACTGTTGATTCTGAAGGCCTGAGGGCAGATTTTAGACCCCTGGCAACACATGATGGCTGAATATGATTGGATAAAATATCTAACATAAAGACCAGCCCTCCAAATCTCAACCTGGAACCAACCAAGAGGAACACTATGAAATGAAGAGTGCAACTCTTACTCTGGGGAATAATTTACTGCATATTTGTGGGAAAATATATATTTTTTTAAATGATATTCTGATAATGTTTTCGGCCAGCAGAGAAGGCCTTGCTGGCCCTGACGGCCCATCATTGGTGGTTTACTCTGTAAATAATTATGCTGTGTTAATAAAGTTTGACTTACTTGATTGCAATTGCTACACGGGTGTAACGTAGCCACCTCCTGATCGGTCTGTTTCCCATTCTACCCATCAGCCACCATGTGGTGCTGCGTGACGGACAGGACCGTTACCATGGAGACGAGAAGAGCTTTACCGATGAGGGTGAGATCTGTGCCTTCCGGGAGCACCAGTACTGCCTACGGGCCTGTAACACCGCCGGCTGCGCAGACAGCACACAGGTGTGTGGGACTATATGCTAACCTCTGACCTATTGAACCCTCAACCCGGACCTTTTACTGGGCTGCATGACACAGGCTGCATCTGAAATGGTATCTACTCCCTATATAGTAGACTGCTTTTGGTCTACATGATACATCTGTATCTGAATGCTCTGTAACGTTTTACCTGCTGAATGAGCCCCTGTCCTTCTGCCTCCTTCCCTTTTCCCCATTTACTTGATCTCTGACCTGGGATATGTTCACAAAGGTGAAACGTTACGAATATTGCAGGTAGAAATGCATTACGTAGAGTAAATAGCCTCCTCGAGGTAAGGGAATCATGTCTGTTCTAGTAGCTTACATTTCTAATTCTATCTTCAATGCTCTGTTCGTCTCAACCAGCTGAGTGTGAAGTTCAGCAAAGTCTTATCTTATTTTACAGCGGTGGACCACTTCATTTTACACTCCATTATCCCTCTATATAATCACCTCCTGATGACTGTGAAGATAATCAGGGCTTCGTTGAACTAAGCACCACTCTCTCGCTCTCAAGCAGTTAACCAATTTAGCTGAAGCACTTGCGAGTAGACAAGGTGCTCCCTTGATGTAGAGAGAGAGGCCAAACTCTTTCTCTTAGTGAACTATACCATCCCTGTTGGTTAATGAAAGTAGACGCATGGTGCTCTTCTCACCTCGAGTCTGGAAACTCTATTTCTGGACTGGTTAATCCTGATTTGGTTCATCCTAATCTCAATTTCATGATTACATTCCATCATTTGAAGCGCCTTGTTTCCCTGAGCGGTTGTATTCGCGTTTGTGTCGGATGTTTCATTTCTAAAGTGTGTTTATAGAGATTATGTTCATGTGTTATGGTTGATTTCCTGCAGACAGCGAAAGATAAGAGTACCAGACTATTACCTCTAGAATATGAACTGAACAGAAATGCATGGTATGGTGTATTCATGTGAGAACCTGTGTTATTGGGCTGGTTGTGCTCTCTCTCCTCTCCGGTGGGATCAAGTGTGCTGAGCAGACATGATATTCCTGATAGCAGTTTAATGGCTTGAGAACAGAGGCCCAGCTATCTCTCTTGGACTCCACTGATATCACACAATAATGAATTTCTCTGAATTATAGGTGATGAAAGCCCCGATGAAAAACGGTCTTTCTGGCTTTTAGCTAATTTTGATGCTAACAGCACACTCTTCTGTCTGGAGACTAGCCCTGTATACGAACCCCTGGACCGGGAGAGAGAGAGGGAGGGGTGGAGGGAATGAGGGAGGGAGTTAATGGTATATCACTTATTCTATGGAACCTGCAAACACAGGCACACACACGCTCGCGCACACACACAACGGTCCTGAGTGAGTGAGGTGGATTCGTTTGTACACCTGTGTGGATTGGCCAAACACTCCCAATTATGGCTTAACCCAACCTAACCCAAAACACCACAGCAATTGCACACACACACACACACACACACCACGGAGCCTGCTGCCGTGACTACAGAACAATCTGATGTAATCTGGTCCGACACTTAGTGGGCCAGAAAGAATGATGGTCCTACATCTCCTTCCTCACGCCCCCTCTCTCCCTCCATCCACCTGAGAAACCAGAGAGAGGATGAGAGGATAGAGAGAGAGGAAGGGAACTTAACAAAAAGGGTCAGAGAAAGAAATGGAAGAGAGAGAGAAAGTTCAGGGAATCATAGAGGGGGTGGAGAGAGAGAGCAACAGAAAGGGAAAAGGGGGAGAAATGGGAGAGAGAGAGAAAGTTCAGGGAATCATAGAGGGGGTGGAGAGAGAGAGCAACAGAAAGGGAAAAGGGGGAGAAATGGGAGAGAGAGAGAAAGTTCAGGGAATCATAGAGGGGGTGGAGAGAGAGAGAAAGTGTCCGAGAGGAAGGGGGGAAAGGAAGACAGAAGAGGGGGAGAAAAGGGAGAGAGAGAAAAGGGAGAGATGGAAAAGCATTGAAAGCAGAGCGGGGGTGGGAGGGAGAGAACAGCGTGATAACTAGGTGTTGTGGTCTTGTCCTAATAGTGTGTCAGGGTGTGGGACAGGAGAGGGAAACAGTAGTGACATTCTATTACACCAGGATATCCCTGCTACCATTAGGACCAGATTGCCAGGTAATTCTCTTTGCTTGCTCCACATTCACTAAGCGTTCACACCAGGAGCAAAGTTACCAACCATTCTCTGCTGGTGTTGTTGAAAAAATAGAATTGTGTAATTTAGCTCATTTCCTTTCCTCTTTGTATCCCTACGTAACTATCTCCCATCCCCTCTCATTCCTTCATATCTGTATATTTAAAAGGAAATACAAACGACAGTGGAATTCTACTCCCCTTTAAAAATATATATGTAAATAACTAGCTCAATAAAGTATTTCTCATTGCATAGGTCGGTAATGATGCTTTCTGTTTCTTTTGTATGTGGTAGTAACTAGCAGGTTTCTCAATGTCTATATATATATATATATATATATCTTTCGTTCTCTCTCAGTGTTGGCTGTGACAGTCCAGAGGGAATCAGCTGACCCCTCCCTATCAACATGACTCGCACAGGTACACACACACACACACACACACACACACACACACACACACACACACACACACACACACACACGTACGCATGCACACAAATACCCCCCCACACACACACACACACACACACACACACGTACGCATGCACACAAATACCCACACACACACCAATGTACACAGAGTAGTGTCAGCACTCCTTGTACTGTGCAATGCAGACAACAAAACTACCAAGGATTACACACACATACAGACAGACACACGCACGCACACACACACAACACAACACAAAAAACACACACAACACAACAAACACACACAACCTGTCCGTGATGTTCTTGAGCAGTGATTGACTGACAAGCTGTGTTTAGCTCAGAAGAACCACTCCCGTCAACCCCCCGACACACACACACACACACACACACACACACACACACACACACACACACACACACACACACACACACACACACACACACACACACACACACACGTCCCCTCTTCAGAAGACCACTGAGATGGTCGGATACACGCTCTCACCCTCCTCTCCTCCTCTCCTCCTCTCCTCCTCTCCTCTTGTCATCTCTGTCCTGTGTTTATTTATGCATGCTGTTTCTGGAAGCAATCTAATGACTGAATTTACACCTGATTCCCGCCATGAGCCAGCCCTGCCCCTCAAACACACACAGAAGCACACATACTTGCACAGAGGCCTCTTAACTATGCTACATTCAAACACACACACACACACGCAGAAAAACATACTGACACACACTCATAGCACGGACGCGCACACACTCAGTCAGATAGGCTCTCTCTCTTTCTATCTCTTTCTCCTTCACACACACACACACTCTCTCTGGCAGGGCTGGGTGATTTGTGGGGCTTCTTTTATCTGTCCAGGAGAGGAGCAGTGTGGCTGGCCCCATGCCATCAGTCACCAGGCCAAGGATACACGCACACACCCACACACACTGAGCAGTCTCTCCATATTATCCTCCTTCTGTATGCTAATATGACATAAGTATTGCTCTCCTAGAGGCCTAAACCTACATCATTCATACAGTCAGAGAGGAGGGGGAGGGGAGAGAGAGGGAGGTGAGGAGACAGAGAGACAAGAGGGGAGAGGGAGGATAGGCAATAGAGGGATGAGAGGAGAGAGGGAGGATAGGCAACAGAGGGATGAGAGGAGAGAGGGAGGACAAGAGACAGAGGGACGAGAGGAGTGAGGGAGGACAAGAGACAGAGGGATGAGAGGAGAGAGAGAGGATAGGAGGAGAGGAGAACAGGGGAGCAGGGTTAGGGTAGAGGGGAGAGGAGGAGAGGAGAGTAGAGGAGTGAGTTCAGAGTAGAGAGGAGAGGAGGAGAGGAGAGTAGGGGAGCAGGGTTAGGGTAGAATGGAAAGGAGGAGAGGAGAGTAGATGAGCAGGGTTAGGGTAGAGGGGAGAGGAGAAGAGGAGAATAGGGGAGCAGGGTTAGGTGAGAGGGGAGAGGGGAGAGGAGGAGAGGAGAGTAGAGGAGCGGGGTTAGGGTAGAGGGGAGATGAGGAGAGGAGGGTTAGGGTAGGGGAGGGGAGCGGGGTTAGGTAGGGGAGAGGGGAGGGGAGAGGAGGAGAGGAGAGTAGGGGAGCGGGGTTAGGGTAGAGGGGAGATGAGGAGAGGAGACTAGGGGAGCGGGGTTAGGGTAGAGGGGAGATGAGGAGAGTAGGGGAATGGGGTTACGGTAGAGGGGAGGAGAGGAGAGTAGGGGAACCGGGTTAGGGTAGAGGGGAGATGAGGAGAGGAGAGTAGAGGAGCGTGGTTAGGGTAGAGGGGAGATGAGGAGAGGAGAAGAGAGTAAGGGAACCGGGTAAGGGTAGAGGAGAGGGGAGGAGAGGAGAAAGAGAGGGAGGGGAGTGGACAGAGAGGGGAGAATGGATGAAGATATGGAGGAGACGAGAGAGAGAGAGAGAGAGAGAGAGGGAGGATAGGAGACAGAGAAATGAGAGGAGAGAGAGTGGATAGGAGACAGAGGGATGAGAGGAGAGGGGAAGGATCGGAGACAGAGGGATGAGAGGAGAGAGGGAGGATTGGAGACAGAGGGACGAGAGGACAGAGGGAGGACAGGAGGCAGAGAGGGAGGACAGGAGGAAGAGAGGAAGGAGAGGAGGCAGATAGGGAGGAGAGGAGGCAGAGAGGGAGGAGAGGAGGCAGAGAGGGAGGAGAGGAGGCAGAGAGGGAGGAGAGGAGGCAGAGAGGGAGGACAGGAGGCACAGAGGGAGGACAGGAGGCAGAGAGGGAGGAGAGGGCAAGATGGAAGAGAAGAAAGAGTATTCAGGAGTGGAGGAGAGGAAGAAGAGGAGTGTGTGACCCTTTCCAGACGCAGCAGTGATATGGTTCTCACACCTCAGCTCAGCTCTGCATCCCTCTGACTCTTTATTTATTTATTTCACCTTTATTTAACCAGGTAGGCAAGTTGAGTACAAGTTCTCATTTACAACTGCGACCTGGCCAAGATAAAGCAAAGCAGTTCGACACATACAACAACACAGCGTTACACATGGAGTAAACAAAACATAGTCAATAATACAGTAGAACAAAAGAAAACAAAAAGTCTATATACAGTGAGTGCAAATGATGTAAGATAAGGGAGTTGAGGCAATAAATAGGCCATGGTGGCAAAGTAAATACAATATAGCAATTAAACACTGGAATGGTAGATGTGCAGAAGATGAATGTACAAGTAGAGATACTGGGGTGCAAAGGAGCAAGATAAATAAATAAATACTGTATGGGGATGAGATGGGTAGATAGATGCACTATGTACAGGTGCAGTTATCTGTGAGTTGCTCTGATAGCTGGTGCTTAAAGCTAGTGAGGGAGATATGAGTTTCCAGCTTCAGAGATTTTTGCAGTTCGTTCCAGTCATTGGCAGCAGAGAACTGGAAGGAAAGACGACCAAAGGAGGAATTGGCTTTGGGGGTGACCAGTGAGATATACCATCTAGAGAGTGTCTGTCTTTGGGTATCTAGGGTTGGGGAGATGGGGAGAGTTGATGAGGGGAAAATGGTTAAGGTAGAGGGGACATGAGAGTAGTAGTGGGGAGGAGGAGATAAGTAGGGGAACAGGGTTACGGTAGATGGGAGATGAGGAGAGGAGAGTAGCGGAACGGGGTTAGGGTAGAGGGGAGATGAGGAGAGTAGGGGAACGGGGTTAGGGTAGAGGGGAGATGAGGAGAGGAGAGTAGCGGAACGGCGTTAGGGTAGAGGGGAGATGAGGAGAGGAGAGTAGGGGAATGGGGTTAGGGTAGAGGGGAGATGAGGAGAGGAGAGTGGGGGTGGTTAGGGTAGGGGAGATGAGGAGAGGAGAGTATGGGAAGGGGGGTTAGGGAGAGGGGAGATGAGGAGAGAGAGGAGCGGGGTTAGGGGGAGAGGGAGATGTAGGGGTTGGGGTAGAGGGAGATGAGATGAGGAGAGGAGAGTAGGGGAATGTGGTTAGGGTAGAGGGGAGATGAGGAGAGGAGAGTAGGGGAATGTGGTTAGGGTAGAGGGGAGATGAGGGAGAGGAGAGTAGGGGAATGTGGTTAGGGTAGAGGGGAGATGAGGAGAGGAGAGTAGGGGAATGTGGTTAGTGTAGAGGGGAGATGAGGAGAGGAGAGTAGGAGAATGTGGTTACAGTAGAGGGGAGATGAGGAGAGGAGAGTAGGAGAATGTGGTTAGGGTAGAGGGGAGATGAGGAGAGGAAAGTAGGGCAACGGGGAAAGGGGAGAGGAGGAGAGGAGAGTAGGGGAACGGGGTTAGGGGAGAGGGGAGAGGAGGAGAAGAGAGTAGGGGAGCGGGGTTAGGGGAGAGGGGAGAGGAGGAGAGGAGAGTAGGGGAACAGGGTTAGTGTAGAGGGGAGATGAGGAGAGGAGAGAAGGAGAGCGGGGTTACGGTAGAGGGCATTGGAGAGTAGGGGAGCGGGGTTACGGTAGAGGGGAGAGGAGGAGAGGAGAGTAGGAGAATGTGGTTAGGGTAGAGGGGAGATGAGGAGAGGAGAGTAGGGCAACGGGGTTACGGTAGAGGGGAGAGGAGAGTAGGGGAATGTGGTTACGGTAGAGGGGAGATGAGGAGAGGAGAGTAGGGGGGGAAGAGGGTTACGGAGAGGAGAGGAGAGTAGGGGAATGTGGTTAGGGTAGAGGGGAGATGAGGAGAGGAGAGTAGGGCAACGGGGAAAGGGGAGAGGAGGAGAGGAGAGTATGGGAACGGGGTTAGGGGAGAGGGGAGAGGAGGGAGGAGAGAGGGGAGCGGGGTTAGGGGAGGGGAGAGGGAGAGATGGGGAGCGGGGTTGAGGTAGAGAGGGGAGATGAGATGAGGAAAGGAGAGTAGGGGAGCGGGGTTAGGGTAGAGGGGAGATGAGGAGAGGAGAGTAGGGTGAATGGGGTTAGGGTAGAGGGGAGATGAGAGGAGAGGAGAGTAGGGGAACGGGGTTAGGGTAGAGGGGAGATGAGGAGAGTAGGGGAATGGGGTGAGGGTAGAGGATAGATGAGGAGAGTGGAGAGTCTTTGGGGATCGGGGTTGGGGAGGGGAGAGTTGATGAGGGGAAAATGGTTAAGGTAGAGGGGACATGAGAGTAGTAGTGGGGAGGAGGAGATAGAGTAGGGGAACAGGGTTACGGTAGAGGGGAGATGGAGGAGAGGAGAGTAGGGGAGCGGGGTTAGGGTAGAGGGAGATGAGAAAGGAGAGTAGGGGAGCGGGGTTAGGGTAGAGGGGAGATGAGGAGAGAGGAGAGTAGCGGAACGGCGTTAGGGTAGAGGGGAGATGAGGAGAGGAGAGTAGGGGAATGGGGTTAGGGTAGAGGGGAGATGAGGAGAGGAGAGTGGGGGAATGTGGTTAGGGTAGAGGGGAGATGAGGAGAGGAGAGTAGGGGAATGTGGTTAGGGTAGAGGGGAGATGAGGAGAGGAGAGTAGGGGAATGTGGTTAGGGTAGAGGGGAGATGAGGAGAGTAGGGGAATGTGGTTAGGGTAGAGGGGAGATGAGGAGAGGAGAGTAGGGGAATGTGGTTAGGGTAGAGGGGAGATGAGGAGAGGAGAGTAGGGGAATGTGGTTAGGGTAGAGGGGAGATGAGGAGAGGAGAGTAGGAGAATGTGGTTAGGGTAGAGGGGAGATGAGGAGAGGAGAGTAGGGGCGGGGAAAGGGGGAGGAGAGGAGAGAGGAGAGTAGGGGGAGCGGGGTTAGGGGAGAGGGGAGAGGAGGAGAGGAGAGTAGGGAGCGGGGTTAGGGGAGAGGGGAGAGGAGAGTAGGGGAGCGGGGAGGGGAGGAGAGTAGGGGAACAGGGTTAGTGTAGAGGGGAGATGAGGAGAGGAGAGAAGGAGAGCGGGGTTACGGTAGAGGGCATTGGAGAGTAGGGGAGCGGGGTTACGGTAGAGGGGAGAGGAGGAGAGGAGAGTAGGAGAATGTGGTTAGGGTAGAGGGGAGATGAGGAGAGGAGAGTAGGGCAACGGGGTTACAGTAGAGGGGAGAGGGGAGAGGAGAGTAGGGGAATGTGGTTACGGTATAGGGGAGATGAGGAGAGGAGAGTAGGGGAACGGGGTTACGGTAGAGGGGAGAGGAGAGTAGGGGAATGTGGAAACGGTAGAGGGGAGATGAGGAGAGGAGAGTAGGGGAACGGGGTTACGGTAGGGGGAGGGGAGAGGAGAGTAGGGGAATGTGGTTAGGGTAGAGGGGAGATGAGGAGAGGAGAGTAGGGCAACGGGGAAAGGGGAGAGGAGGAGAGGAGAGTATGGGAGCGGGGTTAGGGGAGAGGAGAGATGGGGAGCGGGGTTGAGGTAGAGGGGAGATGAGATGAGGAAAGGAGAGTAGGGGAACGGGGTTAGGGTAGAGGGGAGATGAGGAGAGGAGAGTAGGGTGAGCGGGGTTAGGGTAGAGGGGAGATGAGGAGAGGAGAGGAGAGTAGGGGAACGGGGTTAGGGTAGAGGGGAGATGAGGAATTGGCTTTGGGGGTGACCAGTGAGATATACCATCTAGAGAGTGTCTGTCTTTGGGTATCTAGGGTTGGGGAGATGGGGAGAGTTGATGAGGGGAAAATGGTTAAGGTAGAGGGGACATGAGAGTAGTAGTGGGGAGGAGGAGATAAGTAGGGGAACAGGGTTACGGTAGATGGGAGATGAGGAGAGGAGAGTAGCGGAACGGGGTTAGGGTAGAGGGGAGATGAGGAGAGTAGGGGAACGGGGTTAGGGTAGAGGGGAGATGAGGAGAGGAGAGTAGGGAACGGGGTTAGGGTAGAGGGGAGATGAGGAGAGGAGAGTAGGGGAATGGGGTTAGGGTAGAGGGGAGAGATGAGGAGAGTGGGGGAATGTGGTTAGGGTAGAGGGGAGATGAGGAGAGGAGAGTAGGGGAATGTGGTTAGGGTAGAGGGGAGATGAGGAGAGGAGAGTGGGGGAATGTGGTTAGGGTAGAGGGGAGATGAGGAGAGGAGAGGAGAGTAGGGGAATGTGGTTAGGGTAGAGGGGAGATGAGGAGAGGAGAGTAGGGGAATGTGGTTAGGGTAGAGGGGAGATGAGGAGAGGAGAGTAGGGGAATGTGGTTAGGGTAGAGGGGAGATGAGGAGAGGAAAGTAGGGCAACGGGGAAAGGGGAGAGGAGGAGAGGAGAGTAGGGGAACGGGGTTAGGGGAGAGGGGAGAGGAGGAGAAGAGAGTAGGGGAGCGGGGTTAGGGGAGAGGGGAGGAGAGGAGAGGAGAGTAGGGGAACAGGGTTAGTGGTAGAGGGGAGATGAGGAGAGGAGAGAAGGAGAGCGGGGTTACGGTAGAGGGCATTGGAGAGTAGGGGAGCGGGGTTACGGTAGAGGGGAGAGGAGGAGAGGAGAGTAGGGGGGAGAACGTGGTTAGGGTAGAGGGGAGATGAGGAGAGGAGAGTAGGAGCGGGGTTACGGTAGAGGGGAGAGGAGAGTAGGGGAATGTGGTTACGGTAGAGGGGAGATGAGGAGAGGAGAGTAGGGGAACGGGGTTACGGTAGAGGGGAGAGGAGAGTAGGGGAATGTGGTTAGTGTAGAGGGGAGATGAGGAGAGGAGAGTAGGGCAACGGGGAAAGGGGAGAGGAGGAGAGGAGAGTATGGGAACGGGGTTAGGGGAGAGGGGAGAGGAGGAGAGGAGAGTAGGGGAGCGGGGTTAGGGGAGAGGAGAGATGGGGAGGGGGTTGAGGTAGAGGGGAGATGAGATGAGATGAGGAAAGGAGAGTAGGGGAACGGGGTTAGGGTAGAGGGGAGATGAGGAGAGGAGAGTAGGGTGAGCGGGGTTAGGGTAGAGGGGAGATGAGGAGAGGAGAGGAGAGTAGGGGAACGGGGTTAGGGTAGAGGGGAGATGAGGGGAGGAGAGTAGGGGAGCGGGGTTAGGGTAGAGGGGAGAGGAGGAGAGGAGAGTAGAGGAGCGGGGTTACAGTAGAGGGGAGAAGAGGAGAGGAGAGTAGGAGAGCGGGGTTATGGTATTGGGGAGAGGAGGAGAGGAGAGTAGGGGAGTAGGGTTAGGGTAGAGGGGAGATGAGGAGAGGAGAGTAGGGGAATGTGGTTAGGGTAGAGGGGAGATGAGGAGAGGAGAGTAGGGGAACGGGGTTAGAGTAGAGGGGAGAGGAGGAGAGGAGATTAGGGGAGCGGGGTTATGGTAGAGGGGAGAGGAGGAGAGGAGAGTAGGGGAGCGGGGTTAGGGTAGAGGGGAGATGAGGAGAGGAGAGTAGGGGAGGAGAGGAGAGTAGGGGAATGTGGTTAGGGTAGAGGGGAGATGAGGAGAGGAGAGTAGGGGAATGTGGTTAGGGTAGAGGGGAGATGAGGAGAGGAGAGTAGGGGAATGTGGTTAGGGTAGAGGGGGATGAGGAGAGGAGAGTAGGGGAATGTGGTTAGGGTAGAGGGGAGATGAGGAGAGGAGAGTAGGGGAATGGTTAGGGTAGAGGGGAGATGAGGAGAGGAGAGTAGGGGAATGTGGTTAGGGTAGAGGGGAGATGAGGAGAGGAGAGTAGGGGAATGTGGTTAGTGTAGAGGGGAGATGAGGAGAGGAGAGTAGGGCAACGGGGTTAGGGGAGAGGGGAGAGGGGGTTAGAGTAGGGGAGCGGGGTTAGGGGAGAGTAGAGATGGGGATCGGGGTTGAGGTAGAGGGGAGATGAGATGAGGAAAGGAGAGTAGGGTGAGCGGGTTTAGGGTAGAGGGGAGATGGGAGGAGAGGAGAGTAGGGAACGGGGTTAGGGTAGGGGAGAGAGGAGAGGAGAGTAGGGGGAGGGGTTAGGAGTAGAGGGGGAGAGGAGGAGAGGAGAGTAGAGGAGCGGGGTTACAGGAGAGGGGGAGAGAGGAGTGGGGATCGAGGGGTTAGGGGTAGAGGGAGAGGGAGGAGAGGAGAGTAGGGGAGCGGGGTTACGGTAGAGAGGAGAGGAGGAGAGGAGAGTAGGGGAACGGGGTTTGAGTAGAGGGGAGAGGAGGGGAGGAGATTAGGGGAGCGGGGTTATGGTAGAGGGAGAGGGGAGAGGAGAGAGGAGAGCGGGGTTACGGTAGAGAGGGGAGAGGAGAGTAGGGGGAGCGGGGTTACGGTAGAGGGGAGAGGAGGAGAGGAGAGTAGGGGAATGGGGTTAGGGTAGAGGGGAGATGAGGAGAGGAGAGTAGGGCAATGGGGTTACGGTAGAGGGGAGAGGAGAGAGGGGAATGTGGTTACGGTAGAGGGGAGATGAGGAGAGGAGAGTAGGGGAACGGGGTTACGGGAGAGGAGGAGGGGAGGGGGGAGAGTAGGGGAATGTGGTTAGGGTAGAGGGGAGATGAGGAGAGGAGAGTAGGGCAACGGGGAAAAGGGGGGAGGAGGAGAGAGGAGAGTATGGGAACGGGGTTAGGGGAGAGGGGAGAGGAGGAGAGGAGAGTAGGGGAGCGGGGTTAGGGGAGAGGAGAGATGGGGATCGGGGTTGAGGTAGAGGGGAGATGAGATGAGGAAAGGAGAGTAGGGTGAGCGGGTTTAGGGTAGAGGGGAGATGAGGAGAGGAGAGTAGGGGAACGGGGTTAGGGTAGAGGGGAGATGAGGGGAGGAGAGTAGGGGAGCAGGGTTAAGGTAGAGGGGAGATGAGGAGATGAGGAGAGGAGAGTAGGGGAGCGGGGTTAGGGTAGAGGGGAGAGGAGGAGAGGAGAGTAGAGGAGCGGGGTTACAGTAGAGGGGAGAAGAGGGGAGGAGAGTAGGGGAGCGGGGTTAGGGTAGAGGGGAGAGGAGAGTAGGGGAGGCGGGGGTTAGGGTAGAGGGGAGAGAGGAGGAGGAGAGGAGAGTAGAGGAGCGGGGTTACAGTAGAGGGGAGAAGAGGAGAGGAGAGTAGGAGAGCGGGGTTATGGTATTGGGGAGAGGAGGAGAGGAGAGTAGGGGAGTAGGGTTAGGGTATTGGAGGGGGAGAGGAGGAGAGGAGAGTAGGGGAGCGGGGTTACGGTAGAGAGGAGAGGAGGAGAGGAGAGTAGGGGAACGGGGTTTGAGTAGAGGGGAGAGGAGGAGAGGAGATTAGGGGAGCGGGGTTATGGTAGAGGAGAGAGGAGGAGAGGAGAGTAGGGGAGCGGGGTTACAGTAGAGGGGAGATGAGGAGAGGAGAGTAGGGGAGCGGGGTTACGGTAGAGGGGAGATGAGGAGAGGAAAGTAGGGCAACGGGGTTACGGTAGAGGGGAGTGGAGGAGAGGAGAGTAGGGGAGCAGGGTTACGGTAGAGGGGAGAGGAGGAGTGGAGTGGAGCGGGGTTACGGTAGAGGGGAGATGATGAGAGGAGAGTAGAGGAGCGGGTTACGGTAGAGGGGAGAGGAGAGTAGAAGAGAAAGGAGAGTGTTGAAGTAGGGAAGAGTGGCTAGGGAACCGAGGAAAATGAGAGGAGATGTGGGAAAAGTGGTTAGAGTACACTCTTCGAATAAAGGGTTCCAAAAGGGTTCTTCAGTTGTCCCCTTAGGAGAACCCTTTTGGTTCCGGGTAGATCCCTTTTTGTTTCCAGGTATATTCCTTTTGGGTTCCATGTATAATCCTCTGTGTAAAGGGTTCCTGGAACCCAAAAGGGTCTAACTGGAACCAAAAGGGTTGTACCTTGAACCAAAAAGGGTTCTACAAATGGTTCTCCTATGGGGACAGCCGAACCCTTTTAGGTTCTAGATAGTACCTTTTTTCTAAGAGTGTAAATGGGATATGGGGAGTGGAGTAGGAAAGTGGTTTGGGTAGGAAACAGGAGGGGTTTGGGTAGGAAACAGGGGGGGTTGAGTAGGAAACAGGGTGGTTTGGGTAGGAAACAGGATGGGTTTGGGTAGGAAACAGGAGGGGTTTGGGTAGGAAACAGGGGGTTTGGGTAAGAAACAGGGGGTTTGGGTAGGAAACAAGAGGGGGTCTGGGTAGGAAACAGGAGTGGTTTGGGTAGGAAACAGGAGGGTTTGGGTAGGAAACAGAAGGGTTTGGGTAGGAAACAGGAGGGTTTGATTAGGAAACAAGAGCGGTTTGGGTAGGAAACAGGAGGGTTTGGTTAGGAAACAGGAGGGGTTTGGGTAGGATACAGGAAGGGTTTGGTAAGGACACAGGAGGGGTTTGGGTAGGAAACAGGAAGGGTTTGGATAGGAAACAGGAAGGGTTTGGTTAGGAAACAGGAGGGTTTGGTTAGGAAACAGGAGGGTTTGGGTAGGAAACAGGAGTGGTTTGTGTAGGAAACAGGAGGGTTTGGTTAGGAAACAGGAGCGGTTTGGGTAGGAAACAGGAAGGGTTTGGTTAGGAAACAGGAGCGGTTTGGGTAGGAAACAGGAGCGGTTTTGGGTACAACAGGAGGGTTTGGGTAGGAAACAGGAGGGTTTGGTTAGGAAACAGGAGGGGTTTGGGTAGGAAACAGGAGTGGTTTGTGTAGGAAACAGGAGGGTTTGGGTAGGAAACAAGAGTGGCTTGGGTAGGAAACAGGAGGGTTTGGTTAGGAAACAGGAGCGGTTTGGGTAGGAAACAGGAGGGGTTTGGGCGGGATACAAGAAGGGTTTGGTTCGGAAACAGGAGCGGTTTGGGTAGGAAACAGGAGGGTTTGGTTAGGAAACAGGAAGGGTTTGGTTAGGAAACAGCAGGGTTTGGGTAGGAAACAGGAGCGGTTTGGGTAGGGAACAGGAGGGTTTGGTTAGGAAACAAGAGCGGTTTGGGAAGGAAACAGGAGGGTTTGGTTAGGAAACAGGAGTGGTTTGTGTAGGAAACAGGAGGGGTTTGGTTAGGAAACAGGAGGGTTTGGGTAGGAAACAGGAGGGGTTTGGGTAGGAAAAATGAAGGGTTTGGTTGGGAAACAGGAGGGTTTAGGAAAAGGGGGTTTTTGGTTAGGAAACAGGAGCGGTTTGGGTAGGAAACAGGAGGGTTTGGGTAGGAAACAGGAGTGGTTTGGGTAGGAAACAGGAGGGTTTGGTTAGGAAACAGGAGCGGTTTGGGTAGGAAACAGGAGTGGTTTGGGTAGGAAACAGGAGGGTTTGGGAAGGAAACAGGAGGGGTTTGGTTAGGAAACAGGAGGGGTTTGGGTAGGAAACAGGAGTGGTTTGGGTAGGAAACAGGAGTGGTTTGGGTAGGAAACAAGAGGCGGGGTTTGGGTAGGAAACAGGAGTGGTTTGGGTAGGAAACAGGAGGGTTTGGGTAGGAAACAGGAGCGGTTTGGGTAGTAAACAGGCGGGGTTTGGGTAGGAAACAGGAGAGGTTTGGGTAGGAAACAGGAAGGGTTTGGTTTGGAAACGGTTTGGGTAGGAAACAGGAGGGGTTTGGGTAGGAAACAGGAGGAAACAGGAGTGGTTTGGGTAGGAAACAGGAGTGGTTTGGGTAGGAAGGTTTGGGTAGGAAACAGGAGGGGTTTGGGTAGGAATCAGGAGCGGTTTGGTAGGAAACAGGCGGGGGTTTGGGTAGGAAACAGGAGGGGTTTGGGAGGAAACGGTTTGGGTAGGAAACAGGAGTGGTTTGGGTAGGAAACAGGAGGGGTTTGTTTGGTAGGAAACAGGAGGGGTTTGGTTAGGAAACAGGAGCGGTTTGGGTAGGAAACAGGAGTGGTTTGGTTAGGAAACAGGAGGGGTTTGGGTAGGAAACAGGAGCGGTTTGGGTAGGAAACAGGAGTGGTTTGGGTAGGAAACAGGAGCGGTTTTGGGTAGGAAACAGGAGTGGTTTGGGTAGGAAACAGGAGGGGTTTGGGTAGGAAACAGGAGGGGTTTGGGTAGGAAACAGGAGGGTTTGGGTAGGAAACAGGAAGGGTTTGGATAGGAAACAGGAAGGGTTTGGTTAGGAAACAGGAGGGTTTGGTTAGGAAACAGGAGGGTTTGGGTAGGAAACAGGAGTGGTTTGGGTAGGAAACAGGAGGGTTTGGGTAGGAAACAAGGAGAAACAGCGGTTTGGAAAGTGGTTTGGGTAGGAAACAGGAGGGTTTGGTTAGGAAACAGGGCGGTTTGGGTAGGAAACAGGAGGGTTTGGGTAGGAAACAAGGAGGGTTTGGTTAGGAAACAGGAGCGGTTTGGGTAGGAAACAGGAGGGTTTGGGTAGGAAACAGGAGGGGTTTGGGTAGGAAACAGGAGGGTTTGGGTAGGAAACAGGAGCGGTTTGGGTAGGAAACAGGGGGTTTGGTTAGGAAACAGGAGCGGTTTGGGTAGGAAACAGGAGGGTTTGGTTAGGAAACAGGAGGGTTTGGGTAGGAGTGGTTTGGGTAGGAAACAGGAGGGGTTTGGGGGTGGGAAGGGTTTTGTTTGGGAAACAGGAAGGGTTTGGGTAGGAAACAGGAGGGTTTGGTTAGGAAACAGGAGCGGTTTGGGTAGGAAACAGGAGGGTTTGGGTAGGAAACAAGAGTGGCTTGGGTAGGAAACAGGAGGGTTTGGTTAGGAAACAGGACGGTTTGGGTAGGAAACAGGAGTGGTTTGGGTAGGAAACACAGGAGGGGTTTGGGTAGGAAACAGGAGGGGTTTGGGTAGGAAACAGGAGGGGTTTGGGTAGGAAACAGGAGTGGTTTGGGTAGGAAACAGGAGTGGTTTGGGTAGGAAACAGGAGTGGTTTGGGGAAACAAGACGGTTTGGGTAGGAAACAGGAGCGGTTTGGGTAGGAAACAGGAGTGGTTTGGGTAGGAAACAGGAGGGGTTTGGGTAGGAAACAGGAGCGGTTTGGGTAGTAAGCAGGAGGGGTTTGGGTAGGAAACAGGAAGGTTTGGGTAGGAAACAGGAGGGTTTGGTTTGGAAACGGTTTGGGTAGGAAACAGGAGGGGTTTGGGTAGGAAACAAACAGGAGTGGTTTGGGTAGGAAACAGGAGGGTTTGGGTGGTTTGGGTAGGAAACAGGAGGGGTTTGGGTAGGAAACAGGAGGGTTTGGGTAGGAAACAGGAGGGTTTGGGTAGGAAACAGGAGGGTTTGGGTAGGAAACAGGAGCGGTTTGGGTAGGAAACAGGAGTGGTTTGGGTAGGAAACAGGTTGCGGTTTGGGTAGAAACAACAGGGTGGTTTGGGTAGGAAACAGGAGTGGTTTTGGGTAGGAAACAGGAGGGTTTGGGTAGGAAACAGGAGTGGTTTGGGTAGGAAACAGGGGTTTGGGTAGGAAACAGGAGCGGTTTGGGTGGTTTGGGAAACAGGAGGGGTTTGGGTAGGAAACAGGAGTGGTTTGGGTTAGGAAACAGGAGTGGTTTGGGTAGGAAACAGGAGCGGTTTGGGTAGGAAACAGGAGGGGTTTGGGTAGGAAACAGGAGTGGTTTGAGTGGTAGGAAACAGGAGGGGTTTGGGTAGGAAACAGGGGGTTTGGGTAGGAAACAGGGGGTTTGGGTAGGAAACAGGAGGGGTTTGGGTAGGAAACAGGAGGGGTTTGGGTAGGAAACAGGAGCGGTTTGGGTAGGAAACAGGAGGGGTTTGGGTAGGAAACAGGAGCGGTTTGGGTAGGAAACAGGAAGGGTTTGGTTAGGAAACAGGAGTGGTTTGGGTAGGAAACAGGAGTTGTTTGGTTAGGAAACAGGAGTGGTTTGGGTAGGAGTGGTTTGGGTAGGAAACAGGAGCGGTTTGGGTAGGAAACAGGCGTGGTTTGGTTAAGGAAACAGGAGTGGTTTGGGTGGGAAACAGGAGCGGTTTGGGTAGGAAACAGGAGTGTTTGGGTAGGAAACAGGAGTGGTTTGAGTAGGAAACAGGAGGGGTTTGGGTAGGAAACAGGGGGTTTGGGTAGGAAACAGGGGGGTTTGGGTAGGAAACAGGAGGGTTTGGGTAGGAAACAGGAGCGGTTTGGGTAGAAAAGGGGGGTTTGGGTAGGAGGGGGGTTTGGGTAGGAAACAGGAGGGGTTTGGGTAGGAAACAGTTTGGGAAGGAAACAGGGGGTTTGGGTAGGAAACAGGAGTGGTTTGGGTAGGAAACAGGAGTGGTTTGGGTAGGAAACAGGAGGGTTTGGTTAGGAAACAGGAGTGGTTTGGGTAGGAAACAGGAGGGTTTGGTTAGGAAACAAGAGTGGTTTGGGTTGGAAACAGGAGTGGTTTGGGTAGGAAACAGGAGGGATTTGGGTAGTCAACAGGAGTGGTTTGGGTAGGAAACAGGAAGGGTTTGGTTAGGAAACAGGAGCGGTTTGGGTAGGAAACAGGAGCGGTTTGGGTAGGAAACAGGAGCGGCTTGGGTAGGAAACAGGAGGGTTTGGTTAGGAAACAGGAGCGGTTTGGGTAGGAAACAGGAGGGTTTGGGTAGGAAACAGGAGCGGTTTGGGTAGGAAACAGGAGGGGTTTGGGTAGGAAACAGGAGGGGTTTGGGTAGGAAACAGGAGCGGTTTGGGTAGGAAACAGGCGGGGTTTGGGTAGGAAAAGGCGGCTTGGGTGGTCAACAGGAGTGGTTTTTGGGTAGGAAACAGGAGGGGTTTGGGTAGGAAACAGGAGCGGTTTGGGTAGGAAACAGGAAGTTTGTGTAAGTAGGAAACAGGAGTGGTTTGGGTAGGAAACAGGAAGGGTTTGGTTAGAAACAGGAGCGGTTTGGGTGGGAAACAGGAGCGGTTTGGGTAGGAAACAGGAGCGGTTTGGGTAGGAAACAGTAGGCGGTTTGGGTAGGGAAACAGGAGTGGTTTGGGTAGGAAACAGGAGGGGTTTGGGTAGGAAACAGGAGCGGTTTGGGTAGGAAACAGGAGTGGTTTGGGAAGGAAACAGGAGGGGTTTGGGTAGGAAACAGGAGCGGTTTGGGTAGGAAACAGGAGTGGTTTGGGTAGGAAACAGGAGGTTTTGGTTAGGAAACAGGTTTGGAGGAAACAGGAAGGGTTTGGGTAGGAAACAGGAGGGTTTGGTTAGGAAACAGGAGCGGTTTGGGTAGGAAACAGGAGGGTTTGGGTAGGAAACAGGAGGGTTTTGGGTGGGAAACAGGAGTGGTTTGGGTGGAAACAGGAGGGGTTTGGGTAGGAAAAGGAGGCGGTTTGGGTAGGAAACAGGAGTGGTTTTAGGAAACAGGAGGGGTTTGGGTAGGAAACAGGTTTGGGTAGGAGCGGAGGGTTTGGGTAGGAAACAGGAGTGGTTTGGGTAGGAAACAGGAGCGGTTTGGGTAGGAAACAGGAGGGGTTTGGGTAGGAAACAGGAGGGTTTGGGTAGGAAACAGGAGCGGTTTGGGTAGGAAACAGGAGTGGTTTGGGTAGGAAACAGGAGGGTTTGGGTAGGGGTTTGGGTAGGAAACAGGAGGAGGCGGTGGTTTGGGTAGGAAACAGGAGGGGTTTGGGTAGGAAACAGGAGCGGTTTGGGTAGGAAACAGGAGCGGTTTGGGTAGGAAACAGGAGTGGTTTGGGTAGGAAACAGGAGGGGTTTGGGTAGGAAACAGGAGCGGTTTGGGTAGGAAACAGGAGCGGTTTGGGTAGGAAACAGGAGCGGTTTGGGTAGGAAACAGGAGGGTTTGGTTAGGAAACAGGAGCGGTTTGGGTAGGAAACAGGAGGGTTTGGGTAGGAAACAGGAGCGGTTTGGGTAGGAAACAGGAGTGGTTTGGGTAGGAAACAGGAGGGTTTGGGTAGGAAACAGGAGTGGTTTGGGTAGGAAACAGGATTGGTTTGGGTAGGAAACAGGAGGGGTTTGGGTAGGAAACAGGAGCGGTTTGGGTAGGAAACAGGAGCGGTTTGGTGTAGGCAACAGGAGGGGTTTGGGTAGGAAACAGGAAGGGTTTGGTTAGGGAAACAGGAGCGGTTTGGGTAGGAAACAGGAGGGTTTGGGTAGGAAACAGGAGTGGTTTGGGTAGGAAACAGGAGTGGTTTGGGTAGGAAACAGGAGGGTTTGGGTAGGAAACAGGAGGGGTTTGGGTAGGAAACAGGAAGGGTTTGGTTTGGAAACAGGAGCGGTTTGGGTAGGAAACAGGGGGGTTTGGGTAGGAAACAGGAGCGGTTTGGGTAGGAAACAGGAGTGGTTTGGGTAGGAAACAGGAGGGGTTTGGGTAGGAAACAGAGCGGTTTGGGTAGGCAACAGGAGCGGTTTGGGTAGGAAACAGGAGGGGTTTGGGTAGGAAACAGGGGGTTTGGGTAGGAAACAGGAGGGGTTTGGGTAGGAAACAGGAGCGGTTTTGGGAAGGAAACAGGAGGGGTTTGGGTAGGAAACAGGAGGGTTTGGGTAGGAAACAGGAGTGGTTTGGGTAGGAAACAGGAGGTTTTTCGTTAGGAAACAGGAGTGGTTTGGGTAGGAAACAGGAGGGTTTGGTTAGGAAACAGGAGTGGTTTGGGTAGGAAACAGGAGTGGTTTGGGTAGGAAACAGGAGGGGTTTGGGAAGGAAACAGGAGTGGTTTGGGTAGGAAACAGGAGGGTTTGGGTAGGAAACAGGAGCGGTTTGGGTAGGAAACAGGAGCGGTTTGGGTAGGAAACAGGAGCGGTTTGGGTAGGAAACAGGAGGGTTTGGTTAGGAAACAGGAGGGTTTGGGTAGGCGGTTTGGGTAGGAAACAGGAGGGTTTGGGTAGGAAACAGGAGCGGTTTGTGAAGGAAACAGGAGTGCTTTGGGTAGGAAACAGGAGGGGTTTGGGTAGGAAACAGGAGCGGTTTGGGTAGTAAACAGGTGTGGTTTGGGTAGGAAACGAGAGCGGCTTGGGTGGTCAACAGGAGTGGTTTGGGTAGGAAACAGGAGGGTTTGGGTAGGAAACAGGAGCGGTTTGGGTAGGAAACAGGAGGGTTTGGTAGGAAACAGGAGCGGTTTGGGTAGGAAACAGGAGTGGTTTGGGTAGGAAACAGGAGCGGTTTGGGTGAAAACAGGAGTGGTTTGGGTAGGAAACAGGAGGGGTTTGGGTAGGAAACGTGAGCGGTTTGGGTAGGAAACAGGAGTGGTTTGGGAAGGAAACAGGAGGGGTTTGGGTAGGAAACAGGAGCGGTTTGTGTAGGAAACAGGAGTGGTTTGGGTAGGAAACAGGAGGGTTTAGTTAGGAAACGGGAGAGGTTTGGGTAGGAAAACAGGAGTGGTTTGGGTAGGAAACAGGAGGGGTTTGGGTAGGAAACAGGAGTGGTTTGGGTAGGAAACAGGAGGGGTTTGGGTAGGAAACAGGAGCGGTTTGGGTAGGAAACAGGAGCGGTTTGTGTAAGCAACAGGAGTGGTTTGGGTAGGAAACAGGAAGGGTTTGGTTAGGAAACAGGAGCGGTTTGGGTAGGAAAACAGGAGCGGTTTGGGTTGGAAACAAGAGCGGCTTGGGTAGGAAACAGGAGGGTTTGGTTAGGAAACAGGAGGGTTTGGGTAGGAAACAGGAGGGGTTTGGGTAGGAAACAGGAGCGGTTTGGGTAGGAAACAGGAGTGGTTTGGGTAGGAAACAGGAGGGTTTGGGTAGGAAACAGGAGGGTTTGGGTAGGAAACAGGAGTGGTTTGGGTAGGAAACAGGAGGAGTGGTTTGGGTAGGAAACAGGAGGGGTTTGGGTAGGAAACAGGAGCGGTTTGGGTAGGAAACAGGAGCGGTTTGGGTAGGCAACAGGAGGGTTTGGGTAGGAAACAGGAAGGGTTTGGTTAGGAAACAGGAGCGGTTTGGGTAGGAAACAGGAGGGGTTTGGGTAGGAAACAGGAGGGTTTGGGTAGGAAACAGGAGTGGTTTGGGTAGGAAACAGGAGGGTTTGGGTAGGAAACAGGAGCGGTTTGGGTAGGAAACAGGAGGGGTTTGGGTAGGAAACAGGAGCGGTTTGGGTAGGAAACAGGAGCGGTTTGGGTAGGAAACAGGAGTGGTTTGGGTAGGAAACAGGAAGGGTTTGGGTTAGGAAACAGGAGCGGTTTGGGTAGGAAAACAGGAGCGGTTTGGGTTGGAAACAGGGAGCGGTTTGGGTAGGAAACAGGAGGGTTTGGGTTAGGAAACGGGAGCGGTTTGGGTAGGAAACAGGAGGGGTTTGGGTAGGAAACAGGAGCGGTTTGGGTAGGAAACAGGAGTGGTTTGGGTAGGAAACAGGAGGGGTTTGGGTCGGAAACAGGAGGGGGTTTGGGGTAGGAAACAGGAGGGTTTGGGTAGGAAACAGGAGTGGTTTGGGTAGAAAACAGGAGGGGTTTGGGTAGGAAACAGGAGCGGTTTGGGTAGGAAACAGGAGCGGTTTGGGTAGGAAACAGGAGGGGTTTGGGTAGGAAACAGGAGGGGTTTGGGTAGGAAACAGGAGTGGTTTGGGTAGGAAACAGGAGGGGTTTGGGTAGGAAACAGGAGTGGTTTGGGTAGGAAACAGGAGTGGTTTGGGTAGGAAACAGGAGGGGTTTGGGTAGGAAACAGGAGCGGTTTGGGTAGGAAACAGGAGGGGTTTGGGTAGGAAACAGGAGGGTTTGGGTAGGAAACAGGAGTGGTTTGGGTAGGAAACAGGGGGGTTTGGGTAGGAAACAGGAGCGGTTTGGGTAGGAAACAGGAGGGTTTGGGTAGGAAACAGGAAAGGGTTTGGGTAGGAAACAGGAGCGGTTTGGGTAGGAAACAGGAGGGTTTGGGTAGGAAACAGGAGCGGTTTGGGTAGGAAACAGGGGGGTTTGGGTAGGAAACAGGAGCGGTTTTAGGAAACAGGAGCGGTTTGGGTAGGAAACAGGAGTGGTTTGGGTAGGAAACAGGAGGGGTTTGGGTAGGAAACAGGAGGGTTTGGTAGGAAACAGGAGCGGTTTGGGTAGGAAACAGCGGCGGTTTGGGTAGGCAAACAGGAGGGTTTGGGTAGGAAACAGGGGGTTTGGGTAGGAAACAGGAGGGGTTTGGGTAGGAAACAGGAGGGGTTTGGGTAAACAGGAGCGGTTTGGGAAGGAAACAGGAGAGGTTTGGGTAGGAAACAGGAGGGTTCGGGTAGGAAACAGGAGTGGTTTGGGTAGGAAACAGGAGGTTTTCGTTAGGAAACAGGAGTGGTTTGGGTAGGACACAGGAGGGTTTGGTTAGGAAACAGGAGTGGTTTGGGTAGGAAACAGGAGTGGTTTGGGTAGGAAACAGGAGGGGATTGGGAAGGAAACAGGAGTGGTTTGGGTAGGAAACAGGAGGGTTTTGGGTAGGAAACAGGAGCGTTTTGGGTAGGAAACAGGAGCGGTTTGGGTAGGAAACAAGAGCGGCTTGGGTAGGAAACAGGAGGGTTTGGTTAGGAAACGGGAGCGGTTTGGGTAGGAAACAGGAGGGGTTTGGGTAGGAAACAGGAGCGGTTTGTGAAGGAAACAGGAGTGCTTTGGGTAGGAAACAGGAGGTGTTTGGGTAGGAAACAGGAGCGGTTTGGGTAGTAAACAGGTGTGGTTTGGGTAGGAAACGAGAGCGGCTTGGGTGGTCAACAGGAGTGGTTTGGGTAGGAAACAGGAGGGGTTTGGGTAGGAAACAGGAGCGGTTTGGGTAGGAAACAGGAGTGGTTTGTGTAAGCAACAGGAGTGGTTTGGGTAGGAAACAGGAAGGGTTTGGTTAGGAAACGGGAGCGGTTTGCGTTGGAAACAGGAGGGGTTTGGGTAGGAAACAGGAGCGGTTTGGGTAGGAAACAGGAGGGTTTAGTTAGGAAACGGGAGAGGTTTGGGTAGGAAACAGGAGGGGTTTGGGTAGGAAACAGGAGCGGTTTGGGTAGGAAACAGGAGTGGTTTGGGAAGGAAACAGGAGGGGTTTGGGTAGGAAACAGGAGCGGTTTGTGTAGGAAACAGGAGTGGTTTGGGTAGGAAACAGTTAGGAAACAGGAGCGGTTTGGGTGGTCAACAGGAGTGGTTTGGGTAGGAAACAGGAGGGGTTTGGGTAGGAAACAGGAGCGGTTTGGGTAGGAAACAGGAGTGGTTTGTGTAAGCAACAGGAGTGGTTTGGGTAGGAAACAGGAAGGGTTTGGTTAGGAAACAGGAGTGGTTTGGGAGAAACGGTTTGGGTAGGAAAAGGTTTGGGTAGGAAACAGGCGGTTTGGGTTGGAAACAAGAGCGGCTTGGGTAGGAAACAGGAGCGGTTTGGGTGGAAACAGGAGTGGTTTGGGTAGGAAACAGGAGGGGTTTGGGTAGGAAACAGAGCGGTTTGGGTAGGAAACAGGAGTGGTTTGGGTAGGAAACAGGAGTGGTTTGGGTAGGAAACAGGAGCGGTTTGGGTAGGAAACAGGAGCGGTTTGGGTAGGAAACAGGAGGGTTTGGGTAGGAAACAGGAGGGTTTGGTTAGGAAACAGGAGCGGTTTGGGTAGGAAACAGGAAGGGTTTGGTTAGGAAACAGGAGCGGTTTGGTTAGGAAACGGGAGCGGTTTGGGTAGGAAAAACAGGAGGAGGGTTTGGGTAGGAAACAGGAGGGTTTGGGTAGGAGAGCGGCTTGGGTGGTCAACAGGAGTGGTTTGGGTAGGAAACAGGAGGGGTTTGGGTAGGAAACAGGAGCGGTTTGGGTAGGAAACGGTTTGGGTAGGAAACAGGAGTGGTTTGGGTAGGAAACAGGAGGGGTTTGGGTAGGAAACAGGAGCGGTTTGTGTAGGAAACAGGAGTGGTTTGGGTAGGAAACAGGAGGGTTTAGTTAGGAAACGGGAGAGGTTTGGGTAGGAAACAGGAGAGGTTTGGGTAGGAAACAGGAGCGGTTTGGGTAGGAAACAGGAGTGGTTTGGGTAGGAAACAGGAGGGTTTGGTTAGGAAACAGGAGCGGTTTGGGTAGGAAACAGGAGGGGTTTGGGTAGGAAACAGGAGCGGTTTGGGTAGGAAACAGGAGTGGTTTGGGTAGGAAAAACAGGAGGGGTTTGGGTAGGAAACAGGAGCGGTTTGGGTAGGAAACAGGAGGGTTTGGGTAGGAAACAGGAGCGGTTTGGGTAGGAAACAGGAGGGTTTGGGTTAGGAAACAGGAGCGGTTTGGGTAGGAAACAGGAGGGGTTTGGGTAGGAAACAGGAGCGGTTTGGGTAGGAAACAGGAGTGGTTTGGGTAGGAAACAGGAGGGGTTTGGGTAGGAAACAGGAGCGGTTTGGGTAGGAAACGGTTTGGGTAGGGAGCGGTTTGTGTAGGCAACAGGAGGGTTTGGGTAGGAAACAGGAAGGGTTTGGTTTGGAAACAGGAGCGGTTTGGGTAGGAAACAGGAGGGGTTTGGGTAGGAAACAGGAGTGGTTTGGTTTGGGTAGGAAACAGGAGTGGTTTGGGTAGGAAACAGGAGGGGTTTGGGTAGGAAACAGGAGCGGTTTGGGTAGGAAACAGGAGGGGTTTGGGTAGGAAACAGGAAGGGTTTGGTTTGGAAACAGGAGCGGTTTGGGTAGGAAACAGGGGGGGTTTGGGTAGGAAACAGGAGGGTTTGGGTAGGAAACAGGAGTGGTTTGGGTAGGAAACAGGAGGGTTTGGGTAGGAAACAGGAGCGGCTTGGGTAGGAAACAGGAGCGGTTTGGGTATGAAACAGGGGGTTTGGGTAGGAAACAGGGGGGTTTGGGTAGGAAACAGGAGGGGTTTGGGTAGGAAACAGGAGCGGTTTGGGAAGGAAACAGGAGGGGTTTGGGTAGGAAACAGGAGGGTTTGGGTAGGAAACAGGAGTGGTTTGGGTAGGAAACAGGAGGTTTTGGTTAGGAAACAGGAGTGGTTTGGGTAGGAAACAGGAGGGTTTGGTTAGGAAACAGGAGTGGTTTGGGTAGGAAACAGGAGTGGTTTGGGTAGGAAACAGGAGGGGTTTGGGTAGGAAACAGGAGTGGTTTGGGTAGGAAACAGGAGGGTTTGGGTAGGAAACAGGAGGGTTTGGGTAGGAAACAGGAGGGTTTGGGTAGGAAACAGGAGCGGTTTGGGTAGGAAACAGGAGCGGTTTGGGTAGGAAACAGGAGGGTTTGGGAGGAAACAGGAGCGGTTTGGGTAGGAAACAGGAGGGTTTGGGTAGGAAACAGGAGCGGTTTGTGAAAAGGAAACAGGAGGGTTTGGTAGGAAACAGGAGCGGTTTGGGTAGGAAACAGGAGGGGTTTGGGTAGGAAACAGGAGCGGTTTGGGTAGTAAACAGGTGTGGTTTGGGTAGGAAACAGGAGCGGTTTGGGTGGAAACAGGAGTGGTTTGGGTAGGAAACAGGAGGGGTTTGGGTAGGAAACAGGAGCGGTTTGGGTAGGAAACAGGAGTGGTTTGTGTAGGAAACAGGAGTGGTTTGGGTAGGAAACAGGAAGGGTTTGGTTAGGAAACAGGAGCGGTTTGGGTAGGAAACAGGAGGGGTTTGGGTAGGAAACAGGAGCGGTTTGGGTAGGAAACAGGAGTGGTTTGGGTAGGAAACAGGAGGGTTTGGGTAGGAAACAGGAGGGGTTTGGGTAGGAAACAGGAGGGGTTTGGGAAGGAAACAGGAGCGGTTTGGGTAGGAAACAGGAGTGGTTTGGGTAGGAAACAGGAGGGGTTTGGGTAGGAAACAGGAGCGGTTTGGGTAGGAAACAGGAGTGGTTTGGGTAGGAAACAGGAGGGGTTTGGGTAGGAAACAGGAGGGTTTGGGAGGGGTTTGGGTAGGAAACAGGAGCGGTTTGGGTAGGAAACAGGAGTGGTTTGGGTAGGAAACAGGAGGGTTTGGTTAGGAAACAGGGGGTTTGGGTAGGAAACAGGAGAGGTTTGGGTAGGAAACAGGAGCGGTTTGGGTAGGAAACAGGAGTGGTTTGGGTAGGAAACAGGAGGGGTTTGGGTAGGAAACGAGAGCGGCTTGGGTAGGCAACAGGGGGTTTGGGTAGGAAACAGGAGCGGTTTGGGTAGGAAACAGGAGCGGTTTGTGTAAGCAACAGGAGTGGTTTGGGTAGGAAACAGGAAGGGTTTGGTTAGGAAACAGGAGCGGTTTGGGTAGGAAAACAGGAGCGGTTTGGGTTGGAAACAAGAGCGGCTTGGGTAGGAAACAGGAGGGTTTAGTTAGGAAACGGGAGCGGTTTGGGTAGGAAACAGGAGGGGTTTGGGTAGGAAACAGGAGCGGTTTGGGTAGGAAACAGGAGTGGTTTGGGTAGGAAACAGGAGGGGTTTGGGTCGGAAACAGGAGTGGTTTGGGTAGGAAACAGGAGTGGCTTGGGTAGGCAACAGGAGTGGTTTGGGTAGGAAACAGGGGTTTGGGTAGGAAACAGGAGCGGTTTGGGTAGGAAACAGGAGGGGTTTGGGTAGGAAACAGGAAGGGTTTGGTTTGGAAACAGGAGCGGTTTGGGTAAGAAACAGGGGGGTTTGGGTAGGAAACAGGAGCGGTTGGGTAGGTGTAGGAAACAGGAGTGGTTTGGGTAGGAAACAGGGGGGTTTGGGTAGGAAACAGGAGCGGCTTGGGTAGGCAAAAGGAGGGTTTGGGTAGGAAACAGGGGGGTTTGGGTAGGAAACAGGGGGGTTTGGGTAGGAAACAGGAGGGGTTTGGGTAGGAAACAGGAGCGGTTTGGGAAGGAAACAGGAGAGGTTTGGGTAGGAAACAGGAAGGGTTTGGTTTGGAAACAGGAGCGGTTTGGGTAGGAAACAGGAGGGGTTTGGGTAGGAAACAGGAGTGGTTTGTGTAGGAAACAGGAGTGGTTTGGGTAGGAAACAGGAGGGGTTTGGGTAGGAAACAGGAGCGGTTTGGGTAGGAAACAGGAGGGGTTTGGGTAGGAAACAGGAAGGGTTTGGTTTGGAAACAGGAGCGGTTTGGGTAGGAAACAGGAGGGGTTTGGGTAGGAAACAGGAGTGGTTTGGGTAGGAAACAGGAGTGGTTTGGGTAGGAAACAGGAGGGGTTTGGGTAGGAAACAGGAGTGGTTTGGGTAGGAAACAGGAGGGGTTTGGGTAGGAAACAGGAAGGGTTTGGTTTGGAAACAGGAGCGGTTTGGGTAGGAAACAGGGGGGGTTTGGGTAGGAAACAGGAGCGGTTTGTGTAGGAAACAGGAGTGGTTTGGGTAGGAAACAGGAGGGGTTTGGGTAGGAAACAGGAGCGGTTTGGGTAGGAAACAGGAGTGGTTTGGGTAGGAAACAGGAGGGGTTTGGGTCGGAAACAAGAGTGGCTTGGGTAGGCAACAGGAGTGGTTTGGGTAGAAAACAGGAGGGGTTTGGGTAGGAAACATGAGCGGTTTGGGTAGGAAACAGGAGCGGTTTGGGTAGGAAACAGGAAGGGTTTGGTTAGGAAACAGGAGCGGTTTGGGTAGGAAACAGGGGGGTTTGGGTAGGAAACAGGAGCGGTTTGGTAGGAAACAGGAGTGGTTTGGGTAGGAAACAGGAGGGGTTTGGGTGGGTTTGGGTAGGCAAAAACGGTTTGGGTAGGAAACAGGGGGTTTGGGTAGGAAACAGGGGGGTTTGGGTAGGAAACAGGAGGGGTTTGGGTAGGAAACAGGAGCGGTTTGGGTAGGAAACAGGAGAGGTTTGGGTAGGAAACAGGATGGGTTTGGTTTGGAAACAGGAGCGGTTTGGGTAGGAAACAGGAGGGGTTTGGGTAGGAAACAGGATTGGTTTGTGTAGGAAACAGGAGTGGTTTGGGTAGGAAACAGGAGGGGTTTGGGTAGGAAACAGGAGCGGTTTGGGTAGGAAACAGGAGGGGTTTGGGTAGGAAACAGGAAGGGTTTGGTTTGGAAACAGGAGCGGTTTGGGTAGGAAACAGGAGGGGTTTGCGTAGGAAACAGGAGTGGTTTGTGTAGGAAACAGGAGTGGTTTGGGTAGGAAACAGGAGGGGTTTGGGTAGGAAACAGGAGTGGTTTGGGTAGGAAACAGGAGGGGTTTGGGTAGGAAACAGGAAGGGTTTGGTTTGGAAACAGGAGCGGTTTGGGTAGGAAACAGGGGGGGTTTGGGTAGGAAACAGGAGGGTTTGGTGTAGGAAACAGGAGTGGTTTGGGTAGGAAGCAGGAGGGGTTTGGGTAGGAAACAGGAGCGGTTTGGGTAGGAAACAGGAGGGGTTTGGGTAGGAAACAGGAAGGGTTTGGTTTGGAAACAGGAGCGGTTTGGGTAGGAAACAGGGGGGGTTTGGGTAGGAAACAGGAGCGGTTTGTGTAGGAAACAGGAGTGGTTTGGGTAGGAAACAGGAGGGGTTTGGGTAGGAAACGAGAGCGGCTTGGGTAGGCAAAAGGAGCGGTTTGGGTATGAAACAGGGGGTTTGGGTAGGAAACAGGGGGGTTTGGGTAGGAAACAGGAGGGGTTTGGGTAGGAAACAGGAGCGGTTTGGGAAGGAAACAGGAGAGGTTTGGGTAGGAAACAGGAGGGTTCGGGTAGGAAACAGGAGTGGTTTGGGTAGGAAACAGGAGGTTTTCGTTAGGAAACAGGAGTGGTTTGGGTAGGACACAGGAGGGTTTGGTTAGGAAACAGGAGTGGTTTGGGTAGGAAACAGGAGTGGTTTGGGTAGGAAACAGGAGGGGATTGGGAAGGAAACAGGAGTGGTTTGGGTAGGAAACAGGAGGGTTTTGGGTAGGAAACAGGAGCGTTTTGGGTAGGAAACAGGAGCGGTTTGGGTAGGAAACAAGAGCGGCTTGGGTAGGAAACAGGAGGGTTTGGTTAGGAAACGGGAGCGGTTTGGGTAGGAAACAGGAGGGGTTTGGGTAGGAAACAGGAGCGGTTTGGGTTTGTGAAGGAAACAGGAGTGCTTTGGGTAGGAAACAGGAGGGTTTGGGTAGGAAACAGGAGCGGTTTGGGTAGTAAACAGGTGTGGTTTGGGTAGGAAACGAGAGCGGCTTGGGTGGTCAACAGGAGTGGTTTGGGTAGGAAACAGGAGGGGTTTGGTGTAGGAAACAGGAGCGGTTTGGGTAGGAAACAGGAGTGGTTTGTGTAAGCAACAGGAGTGGTTTGGGTAGGAAACAGGAAGGGTTTGGTTAGGAAACAGGAGCGGTTTGGGTAGGAAAACAGGAGCGGTTTGGGTTGGAAACAAGAGCGGCTTGGGTAGGAAACAGGAGGGTTTAGTTAGGAAACGGGAGAGGTTTGGGTAGGAAACAGGAGGGGTTTGGGTAGGAAACAGGAGCGGTTTGGGTAGGAAACAGGAGTGGTTTGGGAAGGAAACAGGAGGGGTTTGGGTAGGAAACAGGAGCGGTTTGTGTAGGAAACAGGAGTGGTTTGGGTAGGAAACGAGAGCGGCTTGGGTGGTCAACAGGAGTGGTTTGGGTAGGAAACAGGAGGGGTTTGGGTAGGAAACAGGAGCGGTTTGGGTAGGAAACAGGAGTGGTTTGTGTAAGCAACAGGAGTGGTTTGGGTAGGAAACAGGAAGGGTTTGGTTAGGAAACAGGAGCGGTTTGGGTAGGAAACAGGAGCGGTTTGGGTTGGAAACAAGAGCGGCTTGGGTAGGAAACAGGAGGGTTTAGTTAGGAAACAGGAGAGGTTTGGGTAGGAAACAGGAGGGGTTTGGGTAGGAAACAGGAGCGGTTTGGGTAGGAAACAGGAGTGGTTTGGGTAGGAAACAGGAGGGGTTTGGGTAGGAAACAGGAGCGGTTTGGGTAGGAAACAGGAGCGGTTTGGGAAGGAAACAGGAGGGGTTTGGGTAGGAAACAGGAGCGGTTTGGGAAGGAAACAGGAGGGGTTTGGGTAGGAAACAGGAGGGTTTGGGTAGGAAACATGAGCGGTTTGGGTAGGAAACAGGAGCGGTTTGTGTAAGCAACAGGAGTGGTTTGGGTAGTAAACAGGTGTGGTTTGGGTAGGAAACGAGAGCGGCTTGGGTGGTCAACAGGAGTGGTTTGGGTAGGAAACAGGAGGGGTTTGGGTAGGAAACAGGAGTGGTTTGGGTAGAAAACAGGAGGGGTTTGGGTAGGAAACATGAGCGGTTTGGGTAGGAAACAGGAGCGGTTTGTGTAGGAAACAGGAGGGGTTTGGGTAGGAAACAGGAGCGGTTTGGGAAGGAAACAGGATGGGTTTGGGTAGGAAACAGGAGGGTTTGGGTAGGAAACAGGAGCGGTTTGGGTAGGAAAACAGGAGCGGTTTGGGTTGGAAACAAGAGCGGCTTGGGTAGGAAACAGGAGGGTTTAGTTAGGAAACGGGAGCGGTTTGGGTAGGAAACAGGAGGGGTTTGGGTAGGAAACAGGAGCGGTTTGGGTAGGAAACAGGAGGGGTTTGGGTAGGAAACAGGAGTTTGGGATTGGGTAGGAAACAGGAGACACAGGGTTTGGGTAGGAAACAGGAGCGGTTTGGGTAGGAAACAGGAGCGGTTTGGGTAGGAAACAGGAGGGGTTTGGGTAGGAAACAGGAAGGGTTTGGTTTGGAAGCAGGAGCGGTTTGGGTAGGAAACAGGAGGGGTTTGGGTAGGAAACAGGAGTGGTTTGTGTAGGAAACAGGAGTGGTTTGGGTAGGAAACAGGAGGGGTTTGGGTAGGAAACAGGAGCGGATTGGGTAGGAAACAGGCCGGGTTTGGGTAGGAAACAGGGAGGGTTTGGGTTTGGGTACGAAACAGGAGCGGTTTGGGAAGGAAACAGGATTGGTTTGGGCAGGAAACAGGAGTGTTTTGGGTAGGAAACAGGAGCGGTTTGGGTAGGAAACAGGAGCAGTTTGGGTAGGAAAAAAGAGCGGTTTGGGTAGGAAACAGGAGGGGTTTGGGTAGGAAACAGGCGGGGTTTGGGTAGGAAACGGGAGCGGCTTGGGTAGGCAACAGGAGTGGTTTGTGTAAGCAACAGGAGTGGTTTGGGTAGGAAACAGGCAGGGTTTGGTTAGGAAACAGGAGCGGTTTGGGTAGGAAAACAGGAGCGGTTTGGGTAGGAAACAAGAGCGGCTTGGGTAGGAAACAGGAGGGTTTGGTTAGGAAACGGGAGCGGTTTGCGTAGGAAACAGGAGGGGTTTGGGTAGGAAACAGGAGCGGTTTGGGTAGGAAACAGGAGTGGTTTGGGTAGGAAACAGGGGGGTTTGGGTCGGAAACAGGAGCAGTTTGGGTAGGAAACAGACAGGGTTTGGGTAGGAAACAAGAGCGGCTTGGGTAGGCAACAGGAGTGGTTTGGGTAGGAAACAGGAGGGGTTTGGGTAGGAAACAGGAGGGGTTTGGGTAGGAAACAGGAGCGATTTGTGTAGGCAACAGGAGGGGTTTGGGTAGGAAACAGGAAGGGTTTGGTTTGGAAACAGGAGCGGTTTGGGTAGGAAACAGGAGCGGTTTGGGTAGGCAACAGGAGGGGTTTGGTTAGGAAACAGGAGCGGTTTGGGTAGGCAACAGGAGCGGTTTGGTTAGGAAACAGGAGCGGTTTGGGTTGGCAACAGGAGTGGTTTGGGTAGGAAACAGGAGCGGTTTGGGTAGGAAACAGGAGTGGTTTGGGTAGGAAACAGGAGGGGTTTGGGTAGGAAACAGGAGCGGTTTGGGTGGGAAACAGGCGGGGTTTGGGTAGGAAACAGGAGGGTTTGGGTAGGAAACAGGAGGGGTTTGGGTAGGAAACAGGAGGGTTTGGGTAGGAAACAGGAGGGTTTGGGTAGGAAACAGGAGAGGTTTGGGTAGGAAACAGGAGTGGTTTGGTTAGGAAACAGGAGGGGTTTGGTTAGGAAACGGGAGGGTTTTGGATATAAGGGACAAGTTGGCGTTTGGAAGCTGACTTTTTATCCTGGTTAATCCTGATAGCAGACAGGAGTTCCTGGAGTTCTGTTCTCTCTTCTGGAACGCTCTGTGGACTGGAGATATTTTCTAGTTTTCCCGACGATGCTCCACATGGGATGCTCGGAGCGCCGGGAATAGACCATTGCCAGAGCTGTTCCCTGTGTGTGTGTTTGTGTGGGGATTTGGCAAATCTGGCATTAACAAGCCCATTGGGCTAGTCTACAGTGTGTGTTTATGTGTGTGTGCTGGCGCTGAGAATGCAGGTGCTGTGTGTGTTTAAGGGTTGGCGAGCCGCTTATGCCAGGCAGTCCCGGTGTGGTGCTATCCTGGTATGCCAGAGTGTGTGTGTGTATGCCGGCGGATTTGGCAGTGTGTGTGTATGTGTGTGTGTGTGTGTGTGTGTGTGTGTGTGTGTGTGTGTGTGTGTGTGTGTGTGTGTGTGTGTGTGTGTGTGTGTGTGTGTGTGTGTGTGTGTGTGTGTGTGTGTGTGTGTGTGTGTGTGTGTGTGTGAGTGTGTGTTTGGCCATGGCATGGTGTGGCATGCCAGCACTGAGCTCGGCGGTGGAGAGGCGTTCAACCTCCGTGAGACGCCCCTGTTCCTCAGCGAGCGCCCGGGAAACCCTGTCTGTCTCATCAACTGCCCCCCCCCCCCCCCTCTCTCTCTCTCTCTCTCTCTCTCTCTCTCTCTCTCTCTCTCTCTCTCTCTCTCTCTCTCAACCCAATTCAATTCAAGGGCTTTATTGGCATGGGAAACATTTGTTGACATTGCCAAAGCAAGTGAAGTAGATCATAAACAAAAGTGAAATAAACAATAAAAATTAACACTAAACTCTCTCTCTGTGTCTCTCTCTCTCTCTCTCTCTCTCTCTCTCTCTCTCTCTCTCTCTCTCTCTCTCTCTCTCTCTCTCTCTCTCTCTCTCTCTCTCTCTCTCTCTCTCTCTCTCTCCTCCTCTGGAAGGCGTTCTGTCTACCTCTGTGTTTATTTCTGTTCTTTCCTATTTCTCTCTGTCTCTCTCTCTATTTTAATTCTCAAACAATTACGCAACGTGTGACATTAATAAAGCGCACCTTAACATTTCATAAAAGAAGAAAAAACTCTCACACACACACACACACAGACACACACACACGCGTGCACACACACACACACACATGCGCGAATGACGGAGACTCGGTCCCCGTGTCCCTTGTTATTGTAATGAATAATAGCTCAATACATTACTGGCGTTATTAGTAATAGTTTTCAAGTGACACCCCACACCCCAGGGGTAGTATGGAAGAGAAGGGGGAAAAACACAGCAAGCGGAAGAAGAAGGGCGAGGTAGATGGATGAAGAAACGTTTTACATGAAATATGAGCGGAAATAATTGGCCTGCTTCTCGTGTTTAATGTTTAATATGACATCATTCATTTCCCCCTTTGCCAATGTTAGCACACACCCCTCAGCTCTTGCTTAAAGTGTGCCACTCTCCATGTGAACATACTCCGTCTCACTTTAACATAATCTATTCACTTTATCGAAAGAATATGGGCAGTTAAGATAGAAGCAAATCTCACATGATAATTGGCCACCCGTACACGTGAAACATGATAATGACATTAAATGTGGTTTCACCATGCAGAAATCTACTCGAATCAAATCAAATTGTATTGGTCACGTACACGTATTTAGCAGGTGTTATTGCGGGTGTAGCGAAATGCTTGTGTTCCTCGCTCCAACGGTGCACTAGTATAGAAAGATTCACAACAATACACACACATCTAAAGTAAACGAATAGAGTTAAGAAATATATAAATATTAGATTGAGCAATGTCTGAGTGGCGTTGACTAAAATACAGTAGAATAGAATACAGTATATACATATGAGATGAGTAAAGCAGCATGTAAACATCATTAAAGTGACTAGTGTTCCATTATTAAAGTTACCAGTAATTCCATGTATATGTACATAGGACAGCAGCCTCTAAGATGGGGGGTTGAGTAACCGGGTGGTAGCCGGGTAGTGATGGCTATGTACCAGTCTGATGGCATTGAGATAGAAGATGTTTTTCAGTCTCTCGGTCCCAGCTTTCATGCACCTGTACTGGATGGTAGCGGGGTGAACAGGCCGTTGCTCGGCTGGTTGATGTCCTTGATGATCTTTGTGACCTTCCTGTAACATCAGGTGCTGTAGGTGTCCTGGAGGGCAGGTTGTTTTACCCCGGTGATGCATTGGGTAGAACGCACCACCCTCTGGAGAGCCCTGCGGTTGCTGGCGGTGCAGTTGCCGTACCAGGCTGTGATACAGCCCGACAGGATTCTCTCAATTGTGCATCTGTAAAGGTTTGTGAGGGTCTTAGGGTCCAAACGGAATTTCTTCAGCCTCCTGAGGTTGAAGAGACGCCATTGCGACCTTCTTCACCACACTGTCTGACCGATTCAGATTCATTTGATCGGCATTTTATTTGCTCCTCTATGAGAATCATCGATTCCCACAGGATCTGCCACTATTAATGTACAATATCGAAAATATCCCCGTTGAATTGAGAGAGAAGACGAAAAGGCTTCAGATCCCGTGTGAGCCCATGATAAGCATTGCTATCATTAGTGTGTATGAGTTATTGCGCACAATTATATAGATTCTATTATTAATCATGCGTTTAATTGAGCGTCTGTAAGAGCATTATTAATTCATTGCAGTAGGGAACATGCTCTTGTATTTAGGCTTCCTTCTCTGAACGCTCCGCCCTCACTGTTTCACTTGCTATTTATTCAATATGAGAATATTGACATTATACTGGATGTCTAGTTCCTATGAGGACATTTCAAGTCTTGAATTGGGATTCAAGAAATTCACTCTAAGCCTGGAGAAGAGGAAGATACATATTGATCAGTGCGCATTATTATATTATATACATCATTTGAAGGCTACAAAGTAGAATACATAATTTACTCGACAAACTTAAGGCAATAATTTTTAATTCAATTCAAAAATGCTTTATAATTGTTATAAAGGCAAAATATAATGTTAGAAAAAAATATCTTATATCTTAGGGCTTGAAAATGATGCTCCGGAAATATACATTGCCTTAATGCTGACATTACAGTGGCACACATATATAAAACTGGGGTTGCTCCTTTTTCTTTGTGCTTTTTCCCCCTGCAACATTGGAACAGGAAGGCTTTGTATTGGACTAGGTCACAGAAGGACTAGGTCACAGAAGGACTAGGTCACAGAAGGACTAGGTCACAGAAGAAGACTGAATTACGCTAAACAGATTTAACGGAGAGGGAGAGGGAGAGGGAGAGGGAGAGGGGGAGGGAGAGGGAGAGGGAGAGGGAGAGGGAGAGGGAGAGGGGAGGGAGAGGGAGAGAGAGAGAGAGAGAGAGAGAGAGAGAGAGAGAGAGAGAGAGAGAGAGAGGAAAAGGGGAATTGGGGGATCTCAGGGGTAAGACCCCCAAATTCCCTTTCTCCATCCCCGTTTGCTCCCTTCCCCTTTCTCATCCCTGATTATGTGAGTGGGGGCAGGGCAGAGGGGTGGGAGAGAGGCCGGCCGTGTGTCGTGTGTGCGCGTATGTGCATGTGTATGTTCGTGTGTGTACAGACCGGCAGACAGACAGACAGACAGACAGACAGACAGACAGACAGACAGACAGACAGACAGACAGACAGACAGACAGACAGACAGACAGACAGACAGACAGACAGACAGACAGACAGACAGGGCATTAAGGAGCCGCTGACAGGAAGTGAACTCTTAATTATTTAGAGGTGTTATCAATGCTGCAGGAAAACGCAGGCCTCTCTCCCTCTCTCTCTCTCTCTCTCTCTCTCTCTCTCTCTCTCTCTCTCTCTCTCTCTCTCTCTCTCTCTCTCTCTCTCTCTCTCTCTCTCTCTCTCTCTCTCGGTATCAGGTATCTGAGGTAAGGGGCATGTGGGCAGTGCTGTCATCATACTCTCATATTGTCTAATGCAAACAGGACATACAGCTTAACAATAAAAGGTGTTTCTACATGTTTTATCACCTCACACCTCCCCTCTCCTGTACACTACTATTTGGGTGACTTTTCACTTTGAGCTGGGCTGGTCAAGACTCCCTGGGCTGCCTGCCTGTCCGTTTAACTGCCTGTCTGCCTGTCTGCCTGCCGGCCTGCCCGTCTGCCTTTCTGCCCGGCTGTCTGCCTGTCTGCCTGCCCGTCTGCCCACCCGTCTGCCTGCCAGTCTTCCTGCCCTTCTGTCTGCCCGCCTGCCCGCCTGTCTGCCCACCTGCCCGCCTGCCTGCCAGGCTGGCTGGCTGACTGTTAAAGTTGAAGTTTTCTCCCTTATGTTACTTCAGTTATTTCTTTATTTCTTTTGGAGGGGACGTCAGACATATTTTCAGCAGGGCAACAGTGCCCCCTTGAGGTGTTGTGTGGAAGTATTTTTTTAGGAGAGCACGGATCCCATTGAGAGAGTACGGGAATGTGTGGTGCGGCACGCGCTGAAATGATTAAGTATTTATAATTAAAAACAACAGAATGAAGGGTGTTCAACAGTCATTTGTTGAGAACCTGCTTTGGGAGGAAAACTGAACGGTGATCAATAGCCGTGGCGATATGAAGCGTTACACGGATTTGCTTCTGACTTAGAAGATTTATACATTTACCACTGCTTGTTTGTTGACTTTGGACGTTTTTATTTTTCCTCCTGTTAATCACGAAATTAAACGTGACAAATGAGATTTCAGATTTATTCACAATATTCATGAGTTGTGTGGTAGAGGATAACATTGGCATTCTTTACATGTAGTCTACCGTCACTTTGAACTGCTGTTACATTGACACATATGGTCCAGCAAGTGAATTGCTCAACATTGCAACAAATTATATCACATGACCTTCGTTAACGATGCTTGAGAATATACAGTCTGACGCACACACCGCCTGGTTACATTTGAGTAGTGAAGCCTTAACGTTGCCGGTCAGATGCCGTCCACCAGCGAAGAGTATGCTTGACAGAGTTCTTTACTTAACCCAAACCCAGCAGAACATTGTGGGAACATTGATCTGGGGTTGGGTTTAAGTAGGGAGGGCTGTGTAGCATGTTAACTAGCCTGGTCGATGGAAGGAAGCGTGGCAGAGTTGTCCGCTGCCGTTCTAACAGCATCGCTAGCAGGCAGGCAACATAATGCTGCTAACATCCCTACACTGCCTGGCCCTGTAAGGACGTTGTTACGATGTCTCTTCCTCTCTCCGAGTTTGAACTATATTTTATGAATTGATCCGTTTCGGTGGCCCCTGTTAATTAACTGCAATATAACAGTGAACCATATCATGCAATGCAAACATGTATTTTTTTTTTGACAAGAGTGGTAAAAAGGAGAAAACAAAGAACAATGGAAATTATTACCTCGAAAATACTTCTGCTCTTTTCTACTGCTGAAACTGTTGATGGGGTATAAAGTAGCACAGAGTCACAAGTCCAGTCATCAGGATTGATCCGTATTTGCAGTATCATAGATTTGCTCTACTTTTGTCACTTTATCAAGTCATGATTGCATTTCATATTTTTTCATGGTTGAATTGGTAAACCTATGGTTATTTTATATGTACTGTAAAATAATTACTTCAATTTCAAGTCTAAACATGATGATACACTGGCATCATATTTATGTCGGCGATGGTGATTCCAAGGGCAACAACTTCACACAATCACATGCGATACTATAAGTCATTCTATTTCAATTGTGCATTTTATTTGTGGTGAATTTGAACATGGTTGCCCCTGACCCTTTTCAACGGTGGAAGGAGGGCTACAGAGTATATCAAAGTGAATAGACATCACAGACGGACAGGCAGGCAGACAGACAGGGATGTACAGCCTCTACATAAATAAATCATCGGGACAGTGCTATAACGTTAATGCATACAGAGGTATTATAATTAGAATAGATCAAAAGCTGATGCCGTTACAGAGCGGCTCCTATCCCGTGTCACCGCTCATCTTTATGTTGCTTCATTATTGAGTTATGACATGCATAATTTAACATGGAGTGATATGGATCCTTCTTCACTCAGATTGAGATGGGATGCTGCCCAGTGTGTAGGACCATGTATACAGGGCGATCTCTCTCTCTCTCTCTCTCTCTCTCTCTCTCTCTCTCTCTCTCTCTCTCTCTCTCTCTCTCTCTCTCTCTCTATCCCATCTTTCTGTCTGTCACTTGCTTTCTATCACTCTTTCACTCTATCACTCTCAAGTAAGTGTGTGTCTTAGTATGTGTGTATGCGTGTAGATCTGATTGTAAGTGTGTGTGTGTGTGTGTGTGTGTGTGTGTGTGTGTGTGTGTGTGTGTGTGTGTGTGTGTGTGTGTGTGTGTGTGTGTGTGTGTGTGCGTGCGTGCGTGTCCGTCCGTCCGTCCGTACAGGTGCGTGTGTTTTGCAGGTCTGTAGCCCTATTCTGACTACAGGTTTGTGTTGGTGGCCTCTGCCTTAATGGGCTGTGGAGCTAGTCAGCCATCTACAGGACGTACTCTGCAAGACGCTCCAGCAAGTGCACACAGGCACACAAACACATTATATATAAAAAAGTATTTATCTCTGTCTGTCTCTCTCTCTCTCTCTGTCTGTCTCTTTCTCTATTTCTCTGTCTCTCTGTCTGTCTATCTCTCTCTCTCTCTCGTCTCGTCTCTCTCTCTCGTCTCTCTCTCACTCTCTGTCTCTCTCTGTCTGACTCTCTCTCTATTTCTCTGACTCTCTGTCTGTCTATCTCTCTCTCTCTCTCTCGTCTTGTCTCTCTCTCGCTCTCTGTCTCTCTCTCTCAGAAAGCACACAAATCTAACAACCCATGAACATCATAACCATTCCTCCACCCATCTCCATCCCCCATTCATCAGCACAACAAATAGGTAGCAACTGACGAGGGCTCTCTATTGTATTGCAGTGACTTAGTAACACAACAGAAGACTGTATAGCTCCAATCCATCAGATAATACATGAATATGAATGCCCTCATCTATGAGAATGTCTCCTCTGTACCTGTGTGTCAGGGTCATGGTGTAAAGCCTGTCCTATCAGTCCAGCCACGTTGTTCTCTCTCTCTCTCTGCCCCTCCTCTCTCTCTCTCTCTCTCTCTCTCTCTCTCTCTCTCTTCAATTTTCAATTAACCTGGGGCTTCGTTGGCATGGGAAACATATGTTTACATTGCCAAAGCAAGTGAAATAGATCATGAACAAAAGTGAAATGAACAATACAAAATGAACCGTAAATATTATACTTACAGTGTCTAATGTCATAGTATGGCTAATGTTATAGTATGGCTACGTGCAGAGTTATAGCAATGAAAAGAGTTGAAGTACAAAGGGGAAAATAAATCAACAGAAATATGGGTTGTATTTACAATGGTGCTGGTTCTTTACTGGTTCTGGTCTCTCTCTCTCTTTCTCTCTTTCTATCTCTCTCCCTCTCTCTCTCTCTCTCTCTCTGATGAATGACCTCTCTGCGTTTGTGTCATTTAATGAGTTCATATTTGAACACATGGTAAACAATCCGATTCAATCCGATGATGGGTTTGTTTGCGCACACCATGTGGATCGAATCCTTTCTTTTTATTCAAGCTTTGTTAATCCAGGTTAGTTTCACTGAGCATCTAGTTCCCAAGAGGGACCAGGTTAAAGACATGAAATACACCGGTACATCTAATGAGGTCTTGGATCATTCTTAGTTTCTTTATGGACTCAGAGATCAATCTGAGCCCTGAGTTGGGTTGAGTTTAATTGAATAACATTTAATTGGATTGGATTGAATTGACACTAATTGTCCCGTTGCCCTCAATGTATAAGTCATTTTGTCCTATCAGAGAGCTCTTATCTAGAGTTGACATTGGGTAGAGGAGATGGAGAACTGAACAGACAACGACAGGCAAATACAACGCAAGTCAAAGTGGGTATGTGTAGAGTGCCTACTGTGGGGAAGTTTCGGAAACAGGTCAGTGAAAAGAAAATCTACATATTTTTTCACTCCTCCCCCTTTTCCCCCTCCTATCCTCTCCTCCTCTTCCCCATCCCTCATCCCTCTGTTTGTTTACCTCCCTCATCCCTCTGTTTGTTTACCTCCCTCATCCCTCTGTTTGTTTAACTCCCTCATCCCTCTGTTTGTTTAACTCCCTCATCCCTCTGTTTGTTTACCTCCCTCATCCCTCTGTTTGTTTACCTCCCTCATCCCTCTGTTTGTTTACCTCCCTCATCCCTCTGTTTGTTTACCTCCCTCATCCCTCTGTTTGTTTAACTCCCTCATCCCTCTGTTTGTTTACCTCCCTCATCACTCTGTTTGTTTAACTCCCTCATCCCTCTGTTTGTTTACCTCCCTCATCCCTCTGTTTGTTTAACTCCCTCATCCCTCTGTTTGTTTAACTCCCTCATCCCTCTGTTTGTTTACCTCCCTCATCCCTCTGTTTGTTTAACTCCCTCATCCCTCTGTTTGTTTAACTCCCTCATCCCTCTGTTCGTTTACCTCCCCCATCCCTCTGTTTGTTTAACTCCCTCATCCCTCTGTTTGTTTAACTCCCTCATCCCTCTGTTTGTTTACCTCCCTCATCCCTCTGTTTGTTTACCTCCCTCATCCCTCTGTTTGTTTACCTCCCTCATCCCTCATCCCTCTGTTTGTTTACCTCCCTCATCCCTCTGTTTGTTTACCTCCCTCATCCCTCTGTTTGTTTACCTCCCTCATCCCTCTGTTTGTTTACCTCCCTCATCCCTCATCCCTCTGTTTGTTTACCTCCCTCATCCCTCTGTTTGTTTACCTCCCTCATCCCTCTGTTTGTTTACCTCCCTCATCCCTCTGTTTGTTTACCTCCCTCATCCCTCTGTTTGTTTACCTCCCTCATCCCTCATCCCTCTGTTTGTTTACCTCCCTCATCCCTCTGTTTGTTTACCTCCCTCATCCCTCTGTTTGTTTACCTCCCTCATCCCTCTGTTTGTTTACCTCCCTCATCCCTCTGTTTGTTTACCTCCTCATCCCTCTGTTTGTTTACCTCCCTCATCCCTCCCTCTGTTTGTTTATCCCTCATCCCTCTGTTTGTTTACCTCCCTCATCCCTCTGTTTGTTTACCTCCCTCATCCCTCTGTTTGTTTACCTCCCTCATCCCTCTGTTTGTTTACCTCCCTCATCCCTCTGTTTGTTTACCTCCCTCATCCCTCTGTTTGTTTACCTCCCTCATCCCTCTGTTTGTTTACCTCCCTCATCCCTCTGTTTGTTTACCTCCCTCATCCCTCATCCCTCTGTTTGTTTACCTCCCTCATCCCTCTGTTTGTTTACCTCCCTCATCCCTCTGTTTGTTTACCTCCCTCATCCCTCTGTTTGTTTATCCCTCTGTTTGTTTACCTCCCTCATCCCTCTGTTTGTTTACCTCCCTCATCCCTCTGTTTGTTTACCTCCCTCATCCCTCTGTTTGTTTACCTCCCTCATCCCTCATCCTCTGTTTGTTTACCTCCCTCATCCCTCATCCCTCTGTTTGTTTACCTCCCTCATCCCTCTGTTTGTTTAACTCCCTCATCCCTCTGTTTGTTTACCTCCCTCATCCCTCTGTTTGTTTACCTCCCTCATCCCTCTGTTTGTTTACCTCCCTCATCCCTCTGTTTGTTTACCTCCCTCATCCCTCATCTCTCTGTTTGTTTACCTCCCTCATCCCTCTGTTTGTTTAACTCCCTCATCCCTCTGTTTGTTTACCTCCCTCATCCCTCTGTTTGTTTACCTCCCTCATCCCTCATCCCTCTGTTTGTTTACCTCCCTCATCCCTCATCTCTCTGTTTGTTTACCTCCCTCATCCCTCTGTTTGTTTAACTCCCTCATCCCTCTGTTTGTTTACCTCCCTCATCCCTCTGTTTGTTTACCTCCCATACTCTGGGAGGAGAGACGTGTGTGACGTTTCATTTTCCCTCCTTCCTGATAACACACATACTGTACACACTGACACACATACACGCAAACATACACACTTTGTAATTCCAGATAACCTGCCAGGAGATATTCACTTCCTTGTTTGAATCAACGTCCTTTCAATGTAATTTGTCAACGTATTGTGACGTGGTGCCTACCTGGAAAATACATTGGACTTGAAAAATGTTAGCAACGCAATCTGTTGTTTTGGGGGCAAAATTTCAACCACGGGATTATGTCGTGGTGACCAAATTTCAACATATACAAACCTTGTATGAAATATGCTGAATTTGTACCTTTTAAAACAATGTTAAATCTTCATCGTTGTATCCACTATCAGAAAAAAAACAACAGGCACCTTCTACTGGAGAATTGATCTATCTACAGCTACCCTTTTGTCTCCCATCCAGGGTTTTAACCAAGCCCTGCTTAGCTATTTGTCACTGACTATTACCAATGTGTCATCGTGAGAATGATCAAAGTCAAAGTCATTCCAAAGGGTAGGTTTAACAGAGATAATGAAATGTAACCATACTGTCACGCCCTGACCTTAGTATTCTTTGTTTTCTTTATTATTTTGGTCAGGTCAGGGTGTGACATGAATGATGTATGTGTTTTTGTCCTGTCTAGGGGTTTTGTATGTCTATGGGTGTTTACTAGTCCAGGTCTATATATATGTCTATGGTTACCTAGATTGGTTCTCAATTAGAGGCAGCTGTTTATCGATGTCTCTGATTGGGAACCATATTTAGGCAGCCATATTCATTGGGTATTTGGTGGGTTATTGTCTATGTCTAGTTGCCTGTGTCTCCACATTTACATTATAGCTTCACGTTCGGTTTGTTATTTTGTATAGTTTGTTTAGTGTCCGTCTTTATTAAAAGTAACATGTATTCATATCCCGCTGCGCCTTGGTCTCCTCCATTCAGCGAACTTGACACATACTTTATAAGTCATATACCATCAATGAGGCTTTAGGCCTATATAGCATTTGCAAAGTCCTCAACCCAGAATTCAACTAAAAATACACAATAAGCCTAGGGTTTTCAAGCTCTGGTTGATTTCAAATAATGATATTTAGCTATATTGAATTGTGTTTGGTTGTCAACACAACCAAATATCAACATTTGAAGATGTATCCTCTGCTTGGACAGTTACATCGGTGCCCCTGACTGAGTCTGTCTTTAATTCTACATGGTCTACAAATGAATCATTTATATGTTGGATTCACGTCACCATCGCAACCAAAAAATCTCAGTTAAAGAATCAAACTAAATCCAATTACACTTTAATTCATGTGAATTTAGTTTGAGATGGGGATGATGATCATGTCAATTATGAACGTTGACAACCAAACCCAATTCATTATCTCTTTTGAAATTCAATAAATGACCTAATAACCTGTCGACACGTTAACAAATGATATGTTGGAGTTAAGTCTCTAACTCTACCAATAATAAAAGTCTGATTAAGACAGTGGCTCAGGTGGAACTAACCAAGCAGTAGATACATCTCATTTAAAAGCTGATCCTGTATGTGGTTGCGTTGTCGACCAAACACAAATCAATATTACTTTTGTAATAGAGTACATATAAATAGCCTAGTTAAGGGTATCTTACAAACTAATGTAACATTCAACCTTAAAATGGGTTAAAAACCACACTCATGGCTACATTTCAGCCGTACACACCATTGGGTGCACACTGACAAAAGGTTCTACAGTTGCACCATCGAGAGCATCCTGACTGGTTGCATCACTGCCTGGTATGGCAACTGCTCGGCCTCCGACCGCAAGGCACTACAGAGGGTAGTGCGTATGGCCCAGTACATCACTGGGGCCAAGCTTCCTGCCACCCAGGACCTCTATATCAGGCGGTGTCAGAGAAAGGCCCTAAAAATTGTAAGGGACTCCAGCCACCCGAGTCATAGCCTGTTCTCTCTGCAGTGGCGGTTCTAGCTTGTATGGCTCCCTGGGTGACCCCCACCCTAACAACAACAAAAAAGCACCATTCTGCTCTAACTGTCATTGTTATTCAGACATTTTGAACAACACAAATAAATAATCATAACAATTAAAACTATATAAAAAAATATAAACAAAAATAAGACTTTATTAAAAAAAAGTTACAAAGACAAATAGAAACAAATTGTAGCATTAAAAATACAAATAAAAAAAGAGAATCAAGTTATTACACTATTACCCTATTGCTAACAAAAAACACACATACAACTAAATTGCACAAATCCTACATCACACAAATACACAACTATAATAACACACGTATAAAGAAGAGAACCTGATTATTACACTATTGTACTTCAAATAAGAAACACACAAACTAAATTGCACAACTAATTGCCCCCCTACCTCGGGCTTCCAGTGGGGAGACCTGAGGTCAACCTACCCCTGCCCCCTTCCCATCTCGTACTTCTGAGTGCGAGACCTTCCCAAGCAGTTGCCTGCCGAGCTCACAAACTAGAATCAGGGCGCCCACTACAACAAGGATAATTGACCCACAGTTCCACAAGGTGACATGACATCATTGATGTGACGTGCAAATGAGCGATAGAAAACAGATTGCGCAAATGTCACAATTCTGAATTGTTTTGTTGTGCTGGAGCCCCGTGACTCCCCAGTGAAGATGCCGCCCTGGGCAGCTGCCGATGTCACCTAAGCCTAAATCCGCGAATGCTCTCTGCTACTGAAGGCAAGCGGTACCGGAACGCCAAGTCTAGGTCCAAGAGGATTCTAAACAGCTTCTACCCCCTAACCATAAGACTCCTGAACAGCTAATCAAATGGCTACCCTTGCATTGCCCCACCCCTCCTCTTTTACACTGCTGCTACTCTCTGTTTATTATCTATGCATAGTCACTTTACCTCTACCTACATGAACATATTCCTCAATTAACTCAACTAACAAGGCGCCACTGCACATTGACTCTGTAACAGTAACCCCTGTATATAGCCTCCACATTGACTCTGTACCGTAACACACTGTATATAGCCTCCACATTGACTCTGTACCGTAACACCATGTACAAAGCCTCCACATTGACTCTGTACTGTAACAACCTGTATATAGCCTCCACTTTGACTCTGTACCGTAACACCCTGTATATAGCCTCCACATTGACTCTGTACCAGTACCCCCTGTATATAGCCTCCACATTGACTCTGTACCAGTACCCCCTGAATATAGCCTCCGCATTGACTCTGTACCAGTACCCCCTGTATGGACCCTCCACATTGACTCTGTACCAGTACACACTGTATGTAGCCTCCACATTGACTCTGTACCAGTACCCCGTGTATATAGCCTCCACATTGACTCTGTACCAGTACCTCCTGTACATAGCCTCCACATTGACTCTATACCGTAACACCCTGCATAAAGCCTCCACATTGACTCTGTACCAGGACCTCCTGTATATAGCCTCCACATTGACTCTGGACCGTAACACCCTGTATATAGCCTCCACATTGACTCTGTACCAGTAACACCCTGTATATAGCCTCCACATTGACTCTGTACCAGTACCTCCTGTATATAGCCTCCACATTGACTCTGTACCGTAACAACCTGTATATAGCCTCCACATTGACTCTGTACCAGTACACCCGTGTATATAGCCTCCACATTGACTCTGTACCAGTACCTCCTGTATATAGCCTCCACATTGACTCTGTACCGTAACACCCTGTATATAGCCTCCACATTGACACTGTACCAGTACCTCCTGTGTATAGCCTCCACATTGACTCTAGACCGTAACAACCTGTATATAGCCTCCACATTGACTCTGTACCGTAACACCCTGTATATAGCCTCCACATTGACTCTGTACCGTAACAACCTCCACATTGACTCTGTACAGGAACCTCCTAGCCTCCACATTGACTCTGTACCGTAACACCCTGTATATAGCCTCCACACTGACTCTGTACGAGTACCCCCTGAATATAGCCTCCACATTGACTCTGTACCGTAACACACTGTATATAGCCTCCACATTGACTCTGTACCGTAACACCCTGTACATAGCCTCCACATTGACTCTGTACCAGTACCCCCTGTATATAGCCTCCACATTGACTCTGTACGAGTACCCCCTGAATATAGCCTCTGCATTGACTCTGTACCAGTACACCCTGTATGGAGCCTCCACATTGACTCTGTACTGGAACCTCCTGTACATAGCCTCCACATTGACTCTGTACCGTAACACCCTGTATATAGCCTCCACATTGACTCTGTACCGTAACACCCTGTATATAGCCTCCACATTGACTCTGTAAAGTAACACCCTGTATATAGCCTCCACATTGACTCTGTACCGTAACACCCTGTATATAGCCTCCACATTGACTCTGTACCGTAACACCCTGTATATAGCCTCCACATTGACTCTGTACCGTAACACCATGTATATAGCCTCCACATTGACTCTGTACCGTAACACCCTGTATATAGCCTCCACATTGACTCTGTACCGTAACACCCTGTATATAGCCTCCACATTGACTCTGTACCGTAACACCCTGTATATAGCCTCCACATTGACTCTGTACCGTAACACCCTGTATATAGCTTCCACATTGACTCTGTACTGGAACCTCCTGTACATAGCCTCCACATTGACTCTGTACCGTAACACCCTGTATATAGCCTCCACATTGACTCTGTACCGTAACACCTGTATATAGCCTCCACATTGACTCTGTACCGTAACACCCTGTATATAGCCTCCACATTGACTCTGTACCGTAACACCCTGTATATAGCCTCCACATTGACTCTGTACCGTAACACCCTGTATATAGCCTCCACATTGACTCTGTACCGTAACACCCTGTATATAGCCTCCACATTGACTCTGTACCGTAACACCCTGTATATAGCCTCCACATTGACTCTGTACCGTAACACCCTGTATATAGCCTCCACATTGACTCTGTACCAGTAACACCCTGTATATAGCCTCCACATTGACTCTGTACCAGTACTACCTGTATATAGCCTCCACATTGACTCTGGACCGTAAAACCCTGTATATAGCCTCCACATTGACTCTGTACCGTAACACCCTGTATATAGCCTCCACATTGACTCTGTACCGTAACACCCTGTGCATAGCCTCCACATTGACTCTGTACCGTAACACCATGTATAAAGCCTCCACATTGACTCTGTACCGTAACACCCTGTATATAGCCTCCACATTGACTCTGTACCGTAACACCCTGTATATAGCCTCCACATTGTCTCTGTACCGTAACACCCTGTATATAGCTTCCACGTTGACTCTGTACAGGAACCTCCTGAACAAAGCCTCCACATTGACTCTGTACCAGTACCTCCTGTATATAGCCTCCACATTGACTCTGGACCGTAAAACCCTGTTATATAGCCTCCACATTGACTCTGTACCGTAACACCCTGTATATAGCTTCCACATTGACTCTGTACTGGAACCTCCTGAACAAAGCCTCCACATTGACTCTGTACCGTAACACCATGTATATAGCCTCCACATTGACTCTGTACCGTAACACCCTGTATATAGCCTCCACATTGACTCTGTACCAGTACCCCCTGTAAATAGCCTCCACATTGACTCTGTACCAGTACACCCTGAATATAGCCTCCACATTGACTCTGTACCAATACACCCTGTATGTAGCCTCCACATTGACTCTGTACCAGTACCCCCTGTATATAGCCTCCACATTGACTCTGTACCAGTACCTCCTGTATATAGCCTCCACATTGACTCTGTACCGTAACACCCTGTATATAGCCTCCACATTGACTCTGTACCGTAACACCCTGTATATAGCCTCCACATTGACTCTGTACCGTAACACCCTGTATATAGCCTCCACATTGACTCTGTACCGTAACACCCTGTATATAGCCTCCACATTGACTCTGTACCGTAACACCCTGTATATAGCCTCCACATTGACTCTGTACCGTAACACCCTGTATATAGCCTCCACATTGACTCTGTACAGGAACCCCTGTATATAGCCTCCACATTGACTCTGTACCAGTACCCCTGTATATAGCCTCCACATTGACTCTGTACCAGTAACCCCTGTATATAGCCTCCACATTGACTCTGTACCAGTACACCCTGTATATAGCCTCCACATTGACTCTGTACTGGAACCTCCTGTACATAGCCTCCACATTGACTCTGTACCGTAACACCCTGTATATAGCCTCCACATTGACTCTGTACCGTAACACCCTGTATATATAGCCTCCACATTGACTCTGTACCGTAACACCCTGTATATAGCCTCCACATTGACTCTGTACCGTAACACCCTGTATATAGCCTCCACATTGACTCTGTACCGTAACACCCTGTATATAGCCTCCACATTGACTCTGTACCGTAACACCCTGTATATAGCCTCCACATTGACTCTGTACTGTAACACCCTGTATATAGCCTCCACATTGACTCTGTACCGTAACACCCTGTATATAGCCTCCACATTGACTCTGTACCGTAACACCCTGTATATAGCCTCCACATTGACTCTGTACAGTAACACCCTGTATATAGCCTCCACATTGACTCTGTACCGTAACACCCTGTATATAGCCTCCACATTGACTCTGTACCGTAACACCCTGTATATAGCCTCCACATTGACTCTGTACCGTAACACCCTGTATATAGCCTCCACATTGACTCTGTACCGTAACACCCTGTATATAGCCTCCACATTGACTCTGTACCGTAACACCCTGTATATAGCCTCCACATTGACTCTGTACCGTAACACCCTGTATATAGCCTCCACATTGACTCTGTACCGTAACACCCTGTATATAGCCTCCACATTGACTCTGTACCGTAACACCCTGTATATAGCCTCCACATTGACTCTGTACCGTAACACCCTGTATAAAGCCTCCACATTGACTCTGTACCGTAACACCCTGTATATAGCCTCCACATTGACTCTGTACCAGTAACACCCTGTATATAGCCTCCACATTGACTCTGTACCGTAACACCCTGTATATAGCCTCCACATTGACTCTGTACCGTAACACCCTGTATATAGCCTCCACATTGACTCTGTACCAGTACCTCCTGTATATAGCCTCCACATTGACTCTGTACCAGTACCTCCTGTATATAGCCTCCACATTGACTCTGTACAGTAACACCCTGTATATAGCCTCCACATTGACTCTGTACCGTAACACCCTGTACATAGCCTCCACATTGACTCTGTACCGTAACACCCTGTACATAGCCTCCACATTGACTCTGTACCAGTACCTCCTGTATATAGCCTCCACATTGACTCTGTACCGTAACACCCTGTATATAGCCTCCACATTGACTCTGTACCAGTACCCCCTGTATATAGCCTCCACATTGACTCTGTACCAGTACCTCCTGTATATAGCCTCCACATTGACTCTGTACCGTAACACCCTGTATATAGCCTCCACATTGACTCTGTACCGTAACACCCTGTATATAGCCTCCACATTGACTCTGTACCAGTACCTCCTGTGTATAGCCTCCACATTGACTCTGGACCGTAACACCCTGTATATAGCCTCCACACTGACTCTGTACCAGCACCTCCTGTACATAGCCTCCACATTGACTCTGTACCAGTACCTCCTGTATATAGACCCAACATTGACTCTGTACAGTAACACCCTGTATATAGCCTCCACATTGACTCTGTACCGTAACACCCTGTACATAGCCTCCACATTGACTCTGTACCGTAACACCCTGTATATAGCCTCCACATTGACTCTGTACCGTAACACCCTGTATATAGCCTCCACATTGACTCTGTACCGTAACACCTGTATATATTGACTCTCCACATTGACTCTGTGACTCCGTAACACCCTGTATATAGCCTCCACATTGACTCTGTACCGTAACACCCTGTATATAGCCTCCACATTGACTCTGTACCGTAACACCCTGTATATAGCCTCCACATTGACTCTGTACCAGTACACCCTGTATATAGCCTCCACATTGACTCTGTACCAGTACATATATAGCCTCCACATTGACTCTGTACCAGTAACACCCTGTATATAGCCTCCACATTGACTCTGTACCAGTAACACCCTGTATATAGCCTCCACATTGACTCTGTACCAGTACCCCCTGTATATAGCCTCCACATTGACTCTGTACCAGTACCTCCTGTATATAGCCTACACATTGACTCTGTACCGTAACACCCTGTATAAAGCCTCCACATTGACTCTGTACCAGTACCTCCTGTATATAGCCTCCACATTGACTCTGGACCGTAACACCCTGTATATAGCCTCCACATTGACTCTGTACCGTAACACCCTGTATATAGCCTCCAAATTGACTCTGTACCACTACCTCCTGTGTATAGCCTCCACATTGACTCTGACCGTAACAACCCTGTATATAGCCTCCACATTGACTCTGTACCGTAACACCCTGTATATAGCCTCCACATTGACTCTGTACCAGTAACCACCCTGTATATAGCCTCCACATTGACTCTGTACCGTAACACCCTGTATATAGCCTCCACATTGACTCTGTACCGTAACACCCTGTATATAGCCTCCACATTGACTCTGTACCAGTAACACCCTGTATATAGCCTCCACATTGACTCTGTACCAGTAACACCCTGTATATAGCCTCCACATTGACTCTGTACCAGTAACACCCTGTATATAGCCTCCACATTGACTCTACTGGAACCTCCCAGAGCCTCCACATTGACTCACCTGTATATAACACCTCTGTATATAGCCTCCACATTGACTCTGTACCGTAACACCCTGTATATAGCCTCCACATTGACTCTGTACCAGTAACACCCTGTATATAGCCTCCACATTGACTCTGTACCGTAACACCCTGTATATAGCCTCCACATTGACTCTGTACCGTAACACCCTGTATATAGCCTCCACATTGACTCTGTACCAGTAACACCCTGTATATAGCCTCCACATTGACTCTGTACCGTAACACCCTGTATATAGCCTCCACATTGACTCTGTACCGTAACACCCTGTATATAGCCTCCACATTGACTCTGTACCAGGAACCTCCTGTATATAGCCTCCACATTGACTCTGTACCGTAACACCCTGTATATAGCCTCCACATTGACTCTGTACCGTAACACCCTGTATATAGCCTCCACATTGACTCTGTACCGTAACACCCTGTATATAGCCTCCACATTGACTCTGTACCGTAACACCCTGTATATAGCCTCCACATTGACTCTGTACCGTAACACCCTGTATATAGCCTCCACATTGACTCTGTACCAGTAACACCCTGTATATAGCCTCCACATTGACTCTGTACCAGTAACACCCTGTATATAGCCTCCGCATTGACCCTGTACCAGTACACCCTGTGTATAGCCTCCACATTGACTCTGTACCAGTACACCCTGTATATAGCCTCCACATTGACTCTGTACCAGTACCTCCTGTATATAGCCTCCACATTGACTCTGTACCGTAACACCCTGTATATAGCCTCCACATTGACTCTGTACCGTAACACCCTGTATATAGCCTCCACATTGACTCTGTACCGTAACACCCTGTATATAGCCTCCACATTGACTCTGTACCGTAACACCCTGTATATAGCCTCCACATTGACTCTGTACCGTAACACCCTGTATATAGCCTCCACATTGACTCTGTACCGTAACACCCTGTATATAGCTTCCACATTGACTCTGTACTGGAACCTCCTGAACATAGCCTCCACATTGACTCTGTACCGTAACACCCTGTATATAGCCTCCACATTGACTCTGTACCGTAACACCCTGTATATAGCCTCCACATTGACTCTGTACCGTAACACACTGTATATAGCTTCCACATTGACTCTGTACCGTAACACCCTGTACATAGCCTCCACATTGACTCTGTACTGTAACCTCCTGTATATAGCCTCCACATTGACTCTGTACCGTAACACCCTGTGTATAGCCTCCATATTGACTCTGTACCGTAACACCCTGTATATAGCTTCCACATTGACTCTGTACTGGAACCTCCTGTACATAGCCTCCACATTGACTCTGTACCAGTAACACCCTGTATATAGCCTCCACATTGACTCTGTACCGTAACACCCTGTATATAGCCTCCACATTGACTCTGTACCGTAACACCCTGTATATAGCCTCCACATTGACTCTGTACCAGTACCTCCTGTATATAGCCTCCACATTGACTCTGTACCGTAACACCCTGTATATAGCCTCCACATTGACTCTGTACCGTAACACCCTGTATATAGCCTCCACATTGACTCTGTACCGTAACACCCTGTATATAGCCTCCACATTGACTCTGTACCGTAACACCCTGTATATAGCCTCCACATTGACTCTGTACCGTAACACCCTGTATATAGCCTCCACATTGACTCTGTACCAGTACCCCCTGTATATAGCCTCCACATTGACTCTGTACAGTAACCCCCTGTATATAGCCTCCACATTGACTCTGTACCGTAACACCCTGTATATAGCCTCCACATTGACTCTGTACCAGTAACACCCTGTATATAGCCTCCACATTGACTCTGTACCGTAACACCCTGTATATAGCCTCCACATTGACTCTGTACCGTAACACCCTGTATATAGCCTCCACATTGACTCTGTACCGTAACACCCTGTATATAGCCTCCACATTGACTCTGTACCGTAACACCCTGTATATAGCCTCCACATTGACTCTGTACCTGTAACACCCTGTATATAGCCTCCACATTGACTCTGTACCGTAACACCCTGTATATAGCCTCCACATTGACTCTGTACCGTAACACCCTGTATATAGCCTCCACATTGACTCTGTACCGTAACACCCTGTATATAGCCTCCACATTGACTCTGTACCAGTAACCTCCTGTATATAGCCTCCACATTGACTCTGTACCAGTAACACCCTGTATATAGCCTCCACATTGACTCTGTACCGTAACACCCTGTATATAGCCTCCACATTGACTCTGTACCAGTAACACCCTGTATATAGCCTCCACATTGACTCTGTACCAGTAACACCCTGTATATAGCCTCCACATTGACTCTGTACCGTAACACCCTGTATATAGCCTCCACATTGACTCTGTACCAGTACACCCTGTATATAGCCTCCACATTGACTCTGTACCGTAACACCCTGTATATAGCCTCCACATTGACTCTGTACCGTAACACCCTGTATATAGCCTCCACATTACCGTACATAGCCTCCACATTGACTCTGTACCGTAACACCCTGTATATAGCCTCCACATTGACTCTGTACCGTAACACCCTGTATATAGCCTCCACATTGACTCTGTACCGTAACACCCTGTATATAGCCTCCACATTGACTCTGTACCGTAACACCCTGTATATAGCCTCCACATTGACTCTGTACCTGTATAACACCCTGTATATAGCCTCCACATTGACTCTGTACCGTAACACCCTGTATATAGCCTCCACATTGACTCTGTACCAGTAACACCCTGTATATAGCCTCCACATTGACTCTGTACCGTAACACCCTGTATATAGCCTCCACATTGACTCTGTACCAGTACCACCCTGTATATAGCCTCCACATTGACTCTGTACCAGTAACACCCTGTATATAGCCTCCACATTGACTCTGTACCAGTAACACCCTGTATATAGCCTCCACATTGACTCTGTACCAGTAACACCCTGTATATAGCCTCCACATTGACTCTGTACCAGTAACACCCTGTATATAGCCTCCACATTGACTCTGTACCGTAACACCCTGTATATAGCCTCCACATTGACTCTGTACCGTAACACCCTGTATATAGCCTCCACATTGACTCTGTACCGTAACACCCTGTATATAGCCTCCACATTGACTCTGTACCAGTAACACCCTGTATATAGCCTCCACATTGACTCTGTATCGTAACACCCTGTATATAGCCTCCACATTGACTCTGTACCGTAACACCCTGTACATAGCCTCCACATTGACTCTGTACCAGTAACCTCCTGTATATAGCCTCCACATTGACTCTGTACCGTAACACCCTGTATATAGCCTCCACATTGACTCTGTACCGTAACACCCTGTATATAGCCTCCACATTGACTCTGTACCGTAACACCCTGTATATAGCCTCCACATTGACTCTGTACCGTAACACCCTGTATATAGCCTCCACATTGACTCTGTACCAGCACCTCCTGTACATAGCCTCCACATTGACTCTGTACCCTAACACCCTGTATATAGCCTCCACATTGACTCTGTACCGTAACACACTGTATATAGCCTCCACATTGACTCTGTACCCCAGCCTCCACATTGACTCTGTACCTCCTGTATATAGCCTCCACATTGACTCTGTACCGTAACACCCTGTAGCCTATAGCCTCCACATTGACTCTGTACCAGTAACACCCTGTATATAGCCTCCACATTGACTCTGTACCGTAACACCCTGTATATAGCCTCCACATTGACTCTGTACCGTAACACCCTGTATATAGCCTCCACATTGACTCTGTACCAGTAACACCCTGTATATAGCCTCCACATTGACTCTGTACCAGTAACACCCTGTATATAGCCTCCACATTGACTCTGTACCGTAACACCCTGTATATAGCCTCCACATTGACTCTGTACCAGTACCTCCTGTGTATAGCCTCCACATTGACTCTGTACCGTAACACACTGTATATAGCCTCCACATTGACTCTGTACCGTAACACCCTGTATATAGCCTCCACATTGACTCTGTACCAGTAACACCCTGTATATAGCCTCCACATTGACTCTGTACCGTAACACCCTGTATATAGCCTCCACATTGACTCTGTACCAGTAACACCCTGTATATAGCCTCCACATTGACTCTGTACCAGTACCACCCTGTATATAGCCTCCACATTGACTCTGTACCAGTAACACCCTGTACATAGCCTCCACATTGACTCTGTACCAGTACCTCCTGTATATAGCCTCCACATTGACTCTGTACCGTAACACCCTGTATATAGCCTCCACATTGACTCTGTACCGTAACACCCTGTATATAGCCTCCACATTGACTCTGTACTGGAACATTGACTGTACCTAACCTGTATATAGCCTCCACATTGACTCTGTACCGTAACACCCTGTATATAGCCTCCACATTGACTCTGTACCGTAACACCCTGTATATAGCCTCCACATTGACTCTGTACCAGTACCCCCTGTATATAGCCTCCACATTGACTCTGTACCAGTACACCCTGAATATAGCCTCCACATTGACTCTGTACCAGTACACCCTGTATATAGCCTCCACATTGACTCTGTACCAGTACCCCCTGTATATAGCCTCCACATTGACTCTGTACCAGTACCTCCTGTATATAGCCTCCACATTGACTCTGTACCGTAACACCCTGTATATAGCCTCCACATTGACTCTGTACCGTAACACCCTGTATATAGCCTCCACATTGACTCTGTACCGTAACACCCTGTATATAGCCTCCACATTGACTCTGTACCGTAACACCCTGTATATAGCCTCCACATTGACTCTGTACCAGCACCTCCTGTACATAGCCTCCACATTGACTCTGTACCAGTACCTCCTGTATATAGACCCAACATTGACTCTGTACAGTAACACCCTGTATATAGCCTCCACATTGACTCTGTACCGTAACACCCTGTACATAGCCTCCACATTGACTCTGTACCGTAACACCCTGTACATAGCCTCCACATCGACTCTGTACCAGTACCTCCTGTATATAGCCTCCACATTGACTCTGTACCAGCACCTCCTGTACATAGCCTCCACATTGACTCTGTACCAGTACCTCCTGTACATAGCCTCCACATTGACTCTGTAGCAGTACCTCCTGTACATAGCCTCCACATTGACTCTGTTCCAGTACCTCCTGTACATAGCCTCCACATTGACTCTGTACCAGTACCTCCTGTACATAGCCTCCACATTGACTCTGTACCCTAACACCCTGTATATAGCCTCCACATTGACTCTGTACCAGTACACCCTGTATATAGCCTCCACATTGACTCTGGACCGTAACACCCTGTATATAGCCTCCACATTGACTCTGTACCGTAACACCCTGTATATAGCCTCCACATTGACTCTGTACCGTAACACACTGTATATAGCCTCCACATTGACTCTGTACCGTAACACCCTGTATATAGCCTCCACATTGACTCTGTACCGTAACACCCTGTATATAGCCTCCACATTGACTCTGTACCGTAACACCCTGTATATAGCCTCCACATTGACTCTGTACCGTAACACCCTGTATATAGCCTCCACATTGACTCTGTACCGTAACACCCTGTATATAGCCTCCACATTGACTCTGTACCAGTAACACCCTGTATATAGCCTCCACATTGACTCTGTACCAGTAACACCCTGTGTATAGCCTCCACATTGACTCTGTACCATTACACCCTGTATATAGCCTCCACATTGACTCTGTACCAGTACACCCTGTATATAGCCTCCACATTGACTCTGTACCAGTACCTCCTGTATATAGCCTCCACATTGACTCTGTACCGTAACACCCTGTATATAGCCTCCACATTGACTCTGTACCAGTACCTCCTGTATATAGCCTCCACATTGACTCTGTACCGTAACACCCTGTATATAGCCTCCACATTGACTCTGTACCGTAACACCCTGTATATAGCCTCCACATTGACTCTGTACCGTAACACCCTGTATATAGCCTCCACATTGACTCTGTACCGTAACACCCTGTATATAGCCTCCACATTGACTCTGTACAGTAACACCCTGTATATAGCCTCCACATTGACTCTGTACCGTAACACCCTGTATATAGCCTCCACATTGACTCTGTACCGTAACACCCTGTATATAGCCTCCACATTGACTCTGTACCGTAACACCCTGTATATAGCCTCCACATTGACTCTGTACCGTAACACCCTGTATATAGCCTCCACATTGACTCTGTACCGTAACACCCTGTATATAGCCTCCACATTGACTCTGTACCAGTACCTCCTGTATATAGCCTCCACATTGACTCTGTACCGTAACACCCTGTATATAGCCTCCACATTGACTCTGTACCGTAACACCCTGTATATAGCCTCCACATTGACTCTGTACAGGAACCTCCTGTACATAGCCTCCACATTGACTCTGTACCGTAACACCCTGTATATAGCCTCCACATTGACTCTGTACCGTAACACCCTGTATATAGCCTCCACATTGACTCTGTACCGTAACACCCTGTATATAGCCTCCACATTGACTCTGTACCGTAACACCCTGTATATAGCCTCCACATTGACTCTGTACCGTAACACTCCTGTATATAGCCTCCACATTGACTCTGTACCGTAACACCCTGTATATAGCCTCCACATTGACTCTGTACCGTAACACCCTGTATATAGCCTCCACATTGACTCTGTACCGTAACACCCTGTATATAGCCTCCACATTGACTCTGTACCAGTAACACCCTGTATATAGCCTCCACATTGACTCTGTACCAGTAACACCCTGTATATAGCCTCCACATTGACTCTGTACCGTAACACCCTGTATATAGCCTCCACATTGACTCTGTACCGTAACACCCTGTATATAGCCTCCACATTGACTCTGTACCAGTACCTCCTGTATATAGCCTCCACATTGACTCTGTACCGTAACACCCTGTATATAGCCTCCACATTGACTCTGTACCAGTACCTCCTGTATATAGCCTCCACATTGACTCTGTACCGTAACACCCTGTATATAGCCTCCACATTGACTCTGTACCGTAACACCCTGTATATAGCCTCCACATTGACTCTGTACCGTAACACCCTGTATATAGCCTCCACATTGACTCTGTACCAGTAACACCCTGTATATAGCCTCCACATTGACTCTGTACCAGTACCCCTGTATATAGCCTCCACATTGACTCTGTACCGTAACACCCTGTATATAGCCTCCACATTGACTCTGTACCGTAACACCCTGTATATAGCCTCCACATTGACTCTGTACCAGTACCTCCTGTATATAGCCTCCACATTGACTCTGTACCGTAACACCCTGTATATAGCCTCCACATTGACTCTGTACCGTAACACCCTGTATATTGCCTCCACATTGACTCTGTACCAGTACCTCCTGTGTATAGTCTCCACATTGATTCTGGACCGTAACACCCTGTATATAGACCCAACACATTGACTCTGTACCAGTAACACCCTGTACATAGCCTCCACATTGACTCTGTACCGTAACACACTGTATATAGCCTCCACATTGACTCTGTACCTTAACACCCTGTATATAGCCTCCACATTGACTCTGTACAGTAACACCCTGTATATAGCCTCCACATTGACTCTGTACAGTAACACTCCTGTACACACATTGACTCTGTATATAGCCTCCACATTGACTCTGTACCGTAACACCCTGTATATAGCCTCCACATTGACTCTGTACCGTAACACCCTGTATATAGCCTCCACATTGACTCTGTACCGTAACACCCTGTATATAGCCTCCACATTGACTCTGTACCAGTACCTCCTGTATATAGCCTCCACATTGACTCTGTACCGTAACACCCTGTATATAGCCTCCACATTGACTCTGTACCGTAACACCCTGTATATAGCCTCCACATTGACTCTGTACCAGTACCTCCTGTATATAGCCTCCACATTGACTCTGTACCGTAACACCCTGTATATAGCCTCCACATTGACTCTGTACAGTAACACCCTGTATATAGCCTCCACATTGACTCTGTACCAGTAACACCCTGTATATAGCCTCCACATTGACTCTGTACCAGTAACACCCTGTACATAGCCTCCACATTGACTCTGTACCGTAACACCCTGTACATAGCCTCCACATTGACTCTGTACCAGTACCTCCTGTATATAGCCTCCACATTGACTCTGTACCAGTACCTCCTGTACATAGCCTCCACATTGACTCTGTACCAGTAACCTCCTGTATATAGCCTCCACATTGACTCTGTACCAGTACCTCCTGTACATAGCCTCCACATTGACTCTGTACCAGTACCTCCTGTACATAGCCTCCACATTGACTCTGTACCCTAACACCCTGTATATAGCCTCCACATTGACTCTGTACCGTAACACCCTGTATATAGCCTCCACATTGACTCTGTACCGTAACACCCTGTATATAGCCTCCACATTGACTCTGTACCGTAACACCCTGTATATAGCCTCCACATTGACTCTGTACCAGTAACCCCTGTCCACATAGCCTCCACATTGACTCTGTACCGTAACACCCTGTATATAGCCTCCACATTGACTCTGTACCGTAACACCCTGTATATAGCCTCCACATTGACTCTGTACCGTAACACCCTGTATATAGCCTCCACATTGACTCTGTACCGTAACACCCTGTATATAGCCTCCACATTGACTCTGTACCGTAACACCCTGTATATAGCCTCCACATTGACTCTGTACCGTAACACCCTGTATATAGCCTCCACATTGACTCTGTACCAGTACCTCCTGTATATAGCCTCCACATTGACTCTGTACCGTAACACCCTGTATATAGCCTCCACATTGACTCTGTACCGTAACACCCTGTATATCGCCTCCACATTGACTCTGTACCAGTACCTCCTGTGTATAGCCTCCACATTGACTCTGTACCGTAACACCCTGTATATAGCCTCCACATTGACTCTGTACCGTAACACCCTGTACATAGCCTCCACATTGACTCTGTACCGTAACACCCTGTATATAGCCTCCACATTGACTCTGTACAGTAACACCCTGTATATAGCCTCCACATTGACTCTGTACCGTAACACCCTGTACATAGCCTCCACATTGACTCTGTACCGTAACACCCTGTATATAGCCTCCACATTGACTCTGTACCAGTAACACTCCTGTACATAGCCTCCACATTGACTCTGTACCGTAACACCCTGTATATAGCCTCCACATTGACTCTGTACCAGTAACACTCCTGTATATAGCCTCCACATTGACTCTGTACCGTAACACCCTGTATATAGCCTCCACATTGACTCTGTACCAGTACCTCCTGTATATAGCCTCCACATTGACTCTGTACCGTAACACCCTGTATATAGCCTCCACATTGACTCTGTACCGTAACACCCTGTATATAGCCTCCACATTGACTCTGTACCGTAACACCCTGTATATAGCCTCCACATTGACTCTGTACCGTAACACCCTGTATATAGCCTCCACATTGACTCTGTACCAGTAACACCCTGTATATAGCCTCCACATTGACTCTGTACCGTAACACCCTGTATATAGCCTCCACATTGACTCTGTACCGTAACACCCTGTATATAGCCTCCACATTGACTCTGTACCGTAACACCCTGTATATAGCCTCCACATTGACTCTGTACCGTAACACTCCTGTATATAGCCTCCACATTGACTCTGTACCGTAACACCCTGTATATAGCCTCCACATTGACTCTGTACCGTAACACCCTGTATATAGCCTCCACATTGACTCTGTACCGTAACACCCTGTATATAGCCTCCACATTGACTCTGTACCGTAACACCCTGTATATAGCCTCCACATTGACTCTGTACCGTAACACCCTGTATATAGCCTCCACATTGACTCTGTACCGTAACACCCTGTATATAGCCTCCACATTGACTCTGTACCAGTAACACCCTGTATATAGCCTCCACATTGACTCTGTACCGTAACACCCTGTATATAGCCTCCACATTGACTCTGTACCGTAACACCCTGTATATAGCCTCCACATTGACTCTGTACCGTAACACCCTGTATATAGCCTCCACATTGACTCTGTACCGTAACACCCTGTATATAGCCTCCACATTGACTCTGTACCGTAACACCCTGTATATAGCCTCCACATTGACTCTGTACCAGTACCTCCTGTATATAGCCTCCACATTGACTCTGTACCGTAACACCCTGTATATAGCCTCCACATTGACTCTGTACCGTAACACCCTGTATATTGCCTCCACATTGACTTTGTACCAGTACCTCCTGTGTATAGTCTCCACATTGATTCTGTACCAGTAACACCCTGTACATAGCCTCCACATTGACTCTGTACAGTAACACCCTGTATATAGCCTCCACATTGACTCTGTACCTTAACACCCTGTATATAGCCTCCACATTGACTCTGTACAGTAACTCCCTGTATATAGCCTCCACATTGACTCTGTACCGTAACACCCTGTACATAGCCTCCACATTGACTCTGTACCGTAACACCCTGTATATAGCCTCCACATTGACTCTGTACCGTAACACCCTGTATATAGCCTCCACATTGACTCTGTACCGTAACACCCTGTATATAGCCTCCACATTGACTCTGTACCGTAACACCCTGTATATAGCCTCCACATTGACTCTGTACCAGTAACATCCTGTATATAGCCTCCACATTGACTCTGTACCGTAACACCCTGTATATAGCCTCCACATTGACTCTGTACCGTAACACCCTGTATATAGCCTCCACATTGACTCTGTACCGTAACACCCTGTATATAGCCTCCACATTGACTCTGTACCTGTACATTGACTCTGTCCTCCTGTATATAGCCTCCACATTGACTCTGTACCGTAACACCCTGTATATAGCCTCCACATTGACTCTGTACCGTAACACCCTGTATATAGCCTCCACATTGACTCTGTACCGTAACACCCTGTATATAGCCTCCACATTGACTCTGTACCGTAACACCCTGTATATAGCCTCCACATTGACTCTGTACCAGTAACACCCTGTATATAGCCTCCACATTGACTCTGTACCGTAACACCCTGTATATAGCCTCCACATTGACTCTGTACCGTAACACCCTGTATATAGCTTCCACATTGACTCTGTACTGGAACCTCCTGTACATAGCCTCCACATTGACTCTGTACCGTAACACCCTGTACATAGCCTCCACATTGACTCTGTACCGTAACACCCTGTGTATAGCCTCCACATTGACTCTGTACCGTAACACCCTGTATATAGCCTCCACATTGACTCTGTACCGTAACACCCTGTATATAGCCTCCACATTGACTCTGTACAGGAACCTCCTGTACATAGCCTCCACATTGACTCTGTACCGTAACACCCTGTATATAGCCTCCACATTGACTCTGTACCGTAACACCCTGTATATAGCCTCCACATTGACTCTGTACCGTAACACCCTGTATATAGCCTCCACATTGACTCTGTACCGTAACACCCTGTATATAGCCTCCACATTGACTCTGTACCGTAACACCCTGTATATAGCCTCCACATTGACTCTGTACCGTAACACCCTGTATATAGCCTCCACATTGACTCTGTACCAGTACCCCTGTATATAGCCTCCACATTGACTCTGTACCGTAACACCCTGTATATAGCCTCCACATTGACTCTGTACCGTAACACCCTGTATATAGCCTCCACATTGACTCTGTACCGTAACACCCTGTATATAGCCTCCACATTGACTCTGTACCAGTACCTCCTGTATATAGCCTCCACATTGACTCTGTACCGTAACACCCTGTATATAGCCTCCACATTGACTCTGTACCGTAACACCCTGTATATAGCCTCCACATTGACTCTGTACCGTAACACCCTGTATATAGCCTCCACATTGACTCTGTACCAGTAACACTCCTGTATATAGCCTCCACATTGACTCTGTACCGTAACACCCTGTATATAGCCTCCACATTGACTCTGTACCGTAAAACCCTGTATATAGCCTCCACATTGACTCTGTACCGTAACACCCTGTATATAGCCTCCACATTGACTCTGTACCAGTACCTCCTGTATATAGCCTCCACATTGACTCTGTACCGTAACACCCTGTATATAGCCTCCACATTGACTCTGTACCAGTACCTCCTGTATATAGCCTCCACATTGACTCTGTACCGTAACACCCTGTATATAGCCTCCACATTGACTCTGTACCGTAACACCCTGTATATAGCCTCCACATTGACTCTGTACCTGTAACCTCCTGTATATAGCCTCCACATTGACTCTGTACCGTAACACCCTGTACATAGCCTCCACATTGACTCTGTACCGTAACACCCTGTATATAGCCTCCACATTGACTCTGTACCGTAACACCCTGTATATAGCCTCCACATTGACTCTGTACAGTAACACCCTGTATATAGCCTCCACATTGACTCTGTACCGTAACACCCTGTATATAGCCTCCACATTGACTCTGTACCGTAACACCCTGTATATAGCCTCCACATTGACTCTGTACCGTAACACCCTGTATATAGCCTCCACATTGACTCTGTACCGTAACACCCTGTATATAGCCTCCACATTGACTCTGTACCAGTACCTCCTGTATATAGCCTCCACATTGACTCTGTACCAGTACACCCTGTATATAGCCTCCACATTGACTCTGTACCGTAACACCCTGTATATAGCCTCCACATTGACTCTGTACCGTAACACCCTGTATATAGCCTCCACATTGACTCTGTACCGTAACACCCTGTATATAGCCTCCACATTGACTCTGTACCAGTACCTCCTGTATATAGCCTCCACATTGACTCTGTACCGTAACACCCTGTATATAGCCTCCACATTGACTCTGTACCGTAACACCCTGTATATAGCCTCCACATTGACTCTGTACCGTAACACCCTGTATATAGCCTCCACATTGACTCTGTACCAGTACCTCCTGTGTATAGCCTCCACATTGACTCTGTACCGTAACACACTGTATATAGCCTCCACATTGACTCTGTACCGTAACACCCTGTATATAGCCTCCACATTGACTCTGTACCGTAACACCCTGTATATAGCCTCCACATTGACTCTGTACCGTAACACCCTGTACATAGCCTCCACATTGACTCTGTACCGTAACACCCTGTATATAGCCTCCACATTGACTCTGTACCGTAACACCCTGTATATAGCCTCCACATTGACTCTGTACCGTAACACCCTGTATATAGCCTCCACATTGACTCTGTACCGTAACACCCTGTATATAGCCTCCACATTGACTCTGTACCGTAACACCCTGTATATAGCCTCCACATTGACTCTGTACCGTAACACCCTGTATATAGCCTCCACATTGACTCTGAACCAGTACCCCCTGTATATAGCCTCCACATTGACTCTGTACCGTAACACCCTGTATATAGCCTCCACATTGACTCTGTACCGTAACACCCTGTATTTAGCCTCCACATTGACTTTGTACCGTAACACCCTGCATATAGCCTCCACATTGACTCTGTACCAGTACCTCCTGTATATAGCCTCCACATTGACTCTGGACCGTAACACCCTGTATATAGCCTCCACATTGACTCTGTACCGTAACACCCTGTACATAGCCTCCACATTGACTCTGTACCGTAACACCCTGTGTATAGCCTCCACATTGACTCTGTACCAGTACCTCCTGTGTATAGCCTCCACATTGACTCTGTACCGTCACCCCTGAATATAGCCTCCACATTGACTCTGTACCAGTACCTCCTGTATATAGCCTCCACATTGACTCTGTACCGTCACACCCTGAATATAGCCTCCACATTGACTCTGTACCAGTACCTCCTGTGTATAGCCTCCACATTGACTCTGTACCGTCACACCCTGAATATAGCCTCCACATTGACTCTGTACCAGTACCTCCTGTATATAGCCTCCACATTGACTCTGTACCGTAACACCCTGTATATAGCCTCCACATTGACTCTGTACCATAACACCCTGTATATAGCCTCCACATTGACTCTGTACCCTAACACCCTGTATATAGCCTCCACATTGACTCTGTACCGTAACACACTGTATATAGCCTCCACATTGACTCTGTACCGTAACACCCTGTATATAGCCTCCACATTGACTCTGTACCGTAACACCCTGTATATAGCCTCCACATTGACTCTGTACCGTAACACCCTGTACATAGCCTCCACATTGACTCTGTACCGTAACACCCTGTATATAGCCTCCACATTGACTCTGTACCGTAACACCCTGTATATAGCCTCCACATTGACTCTGTACTGGAACATCCTGTACATAGCCTCCACATTGACTCTGTACCGTAACACCCTGTATATAGCCTCCACATTGACTCTGTACCGTAACACCCTGTATATAGCCTCCACATTGACTCTGTACCGTAACACCCTGTATATAGCCTCCACATTGACTCTGTACCGTAACACCCTGTATATAGCTTCCACATTGACTCTGTACTGGAACCTCCTGTACATAGCCTCCACATTGACTCTGTACCGTAACACCCTGTATATAGCCTCCACATTGACTCTGTACCGTAACACCCTGTATATAGCCTCCACATTGACTCTGTACAGTAACAACCTGTATATAGCCTCCACATTGTCTCTGTACCAGTACCCCCTGTATATAGCCACCACATTGACTCTGTACCAGTACCCCCTGAATATAGCCTCCGCATTGACTATGTACCAGTACCCCCTGTATAGAGCCTCCACTTTGACTCTGTACCAATACACCCTGTATGTAGCCTCCACATTGACTCTGTACCAGTACCCCCTGTATATAGCCTCCACATTGACTCTGTACCGTAACACTCCTGTATATAGCCTCCACTTTGACTCTGTACCAGTACCCCTGTATATAGCCTCCACATTGACTCTGTACCAGTAACACCCTGTATATAGCCTCCACTTTGACTCTGTACCAGTACCCCCTGTATATAGCCTCCACATTGACTCTGTACCAGTACCCCCTGTATATAGCCTCCACTTTGACTCTGTACCAGTACACCCTGAATATAGCCTCCACATTGACTCTGTACCAGTACCCCCTGTATAGAGCCTCCACTTTGACTCTGTACCAATACACCCTGTATGTAGCCTCCACATTGACTCTGTACCAGTACCCCCTGTATATAGCCTCCACATTGACTCTGTACTGGTACCTCCTGTATATAGCCTCCACATTGACTCTGTACCAGTATCCCCTGTATATAGCCTCCACATTGACTCTGTACCAGTACCCCCTGTATATAGCCTCCACTTTGACTCTGTACCAGTACCCCCTGTATATAGCCTCCACTTTGACTCTGTACCAGTACCCCCTGTATATAGCCTCCACATTGACTCTGTACCAGTACCCCCTGTATATAGCCTCCACATTGACTGTGTACCAGTACCCCCTGTATATAGCCTCCACATTGACTCTGTACCAGTACCCCCTGTATATAGCCTCCACTTTGACTCTGTACCAGTACCCCCTGTATATAGCCTCCACTTTGACTCTGTACCAGTACCCCTGTATATAGCCTCCACATTGACTCTGTACCTGTACCCCCTGTATATAGCCTCCACATTGACTTTGTACCAGTACCCCCTGTATATAGCCTCCACATTGACTCTGTACCAGTACCCCCTGTATATAGCCTCCACTTTGACTCTGTACCAGTACCCCCTGTATATAGCCTCCACTTTGACTCTGTACCAGTACCCCCTGTATATAGCCTCCACTTTGACTCTGTACCAGTACCCCCTGTATATAGCCTCCACTTTGACTCTGTTTCCTAACACCCTGTATATAGCCTCCACATTGTAGCTCCGCTATTGTTATTTACTGCTGCTCTTAAATTATGTGTTCCTGTTTTTTTCTTTTTTAAATATATTTTCTTAAAACTGCATTGTTGGTTAAGGGCTTGTAAGTAAACATTTCACTGTTGTATTCGGCGCAAAATAAAATGTGATATATTTGATTTGGCACTTCCTGCCCTTCAGGACACCTACAATGCCAGGTGTCGCAGGAATGCCAAGAAGATCATCCGCATTTCCATCACTCAGACCCGTGCAGTATAGGAGCATCATGACACAAACTGTCAGACCCGTGCAGTATAGGAGCATCATGACACAAACTGTCAGACCCGTGCAGTATAGGAGCATCATGACACAAACTGTCAGACTGACCAGTATAGGAGCATCATGACACAAACTGTCAGACTGACCAGTATAGGAGCATCATGACACAAACTGTCAGACTGACCAGTATAGGAGCATCATGACACAAACTGTCAGACTGACCAGTATAGGAGCATCATGACACAAACTGTCAGACTGACCAGTATAGGAGCATCATGACACAAACTGTCAGACTGACCAGTATAGGAGCATCATGACACAAACTGTCAGACTGACCAATAGCTTCTACCCTCAGACCATCAGACTGACCAATAGCTTCTACCCCCAGACCATCAGACTGCTGAACAGCCTCCACTCGTCAGCTACCTTCTCCCCCTCCTGCCCCCGTGGACTTCCTACCATCCATACCCCTACCTCCTCATGCCCCCGTGGACTTCCTATCATCCCTACCCCTACCCCCTCCTGTCCCCGTGGACTTCCTACCATCCCTACCCCCTCCTGCCCCTGTGGACTTCCTAACATCCCTACCCCCTCCGGCCCCCGTGGACTTCCTACCATCCCTACCCCCTCCTGCCCCTGTGGACTTCATACCATCCCTACCCCCTCCGGCCCCCGTGGACTTCCTACCATCCCTACCCCCTCCGGCCCCCGTGGACTTCCTACCATCCATACCCCCTACCTCCCATGCCCCCGTGGACTTCCTATCATCCCTACCCCTACCCCCTCCTGTCCTTTCTACCATCCCTACCCCCTCCTGCCTCCGTGGACTTCCTACCATCCCTACCCCCTCCTGTCCCCGTGGACTTCCTACCATCCCTACCCCCTCCTGCCCCTGTGGACGTCCTACCATCCCTACCCCCTCCTGCCCCCGTGGACTTCCTACCATCCCTACCCCCTCCGGCCCCCGTGGACTTCCTACCATCCCTACCCCCTCCTGCCCCCGTGGACTTCATACCATCCCTACCCCCTCCGGCCCCCGTGGACTTCCTACCATCCCTACCCCCTCCTGCCCCGTGGACTTCCTACCATCCCTACCCCCTCCTGCCCCCGTGGACTTCCTACCATCCCTACCCCCTCCGGCCCCCGTGGACTTCCTACCATCCCTACCCCCTCCTGCCCCCGTGGACTACCATCCCTACCCTCCGGCCCCCATCCCTACCCCCTCCTGCCCCCGTGGACTTCCTATCATCCCTACCCCTACCCCCTCTTGCCCCCGTGGACTTCATACCATCCCTACCCCCTCCGGCCCCCGTGGACTTCCTACCATCCCTACCCCCTCCTGCCCCCGTGGACTTCCTACCATCCCTACCCCCTCCGGCCCCCGTGGACTTCCTACCATCCCTACCCCCTCCTGCCCCCGTGGACTTCCTACCATCCCTACCCCCTCCTGCCCCCCGTGGACTTCATACCATCCCTACCCCTACCCCCTCCTGCCCCTGTGGACATCCTACCATCCCTACCCCCTCCTGCCATTTGGACTTCCTACCATCCCTACCCCTACCCCCTCCTGCCCCCGTGGACTTCCTACCATCCCTACCCCCCTACCCCCTCCTGCCATTTGGACTTCCTACCATCCCTACCCCTACCCCCTCCTGCATGGACCCTACCATCCCTATCCCTACCCCCTCCTGCCCCCGTGGACTTCCTACCATCCCTACCCCTACCCCCTCCTGCCCCCGTGGACTTCCTACCATCCCTACCCCTACCCCCTCCTGCCCCCGTGGACTTCCTACCATCCCTACCCCTACCCCCTCCTGCCCCCGTGGACTTCCTACCATCCATACCACTACCCCCTCCTGCCCCCGTGGACTTCCTACCATCCCTACCCCTGCTGCTCCCCCTTGCACCATGTACTTTTGAAGTCATCTCAACTACAATCCAGCTCATTTTGGTTGTGCTATTAGATGAAGCACAGTGATAACCCAAATTCTGACATTGTATTCCCATTTGAAATTTGCTGTGATTTTAAATGGTTGAAAGCATAGTTGTTACACATTGGAAATTCAACTAAATTCTGGCTCTCTTTTTGAGTGGGTCAATATAGGTTGTAATCTCATTGATCAACGTATCAACCAAATTTGACACAGTTATCCACGTTGAAATGACATGGTGCTCACTTTCTCTCATTTTCCCTTTCTCTTTTCCCACTCTTCTCCTCTCCCTTTCTCTTTTCCCACTCTTCTCCTCTCCCTTTCTCTTTTCCCACTCTTCTCCTCTCCCATTCTCTTTTCCCACTCTTCTCCTCTCCCTTTCTCTTTTCCCACTCTTCTCCTCTCCATTCTCTTCTCCTCTCCCTTTCTCTTTTCCCACTCTTCTCCTCTTCCTTTCTCTTTTCCCACTCTTCTCCTCTCCCTTTCTCTTTTCCCACTCTTCTCCTCTCCCTTTCTCTTTTCCCACTCTTCTCCTCTCCCTTTCTCTTTTCACACTCTTCTCCTCTCCCATTCTCTTTTCCCACTCTTCTCCTCTCCCATTGTCTTTTCCCACTCTTCTCCTCTCCCTTTCTCTTTTCCCACTCTTCTCCTCTCCCTTTCTCTTTTCCCACTCTTCTCCTCTCCCTTTCTCTTTTCACACTCTTCTCCTCTCCCATTCTCTTTTCCCACTCTTCTCCTCTCCATTCTCTCTCTTCTCCTCTCCCTTTCTCTTTTCCCACTCTTCT